>NW_027255941.1:1460000-1760000 GCF_043229965.1 Drosophila suzukii | reverse complement strand
ATCAGATGGTCTGGTGTATCGAAGAAGGGAATACACTTCAGGAGAAGCTATTCATTATACCTTCTGTTGGATATTGTAGGTACCTCAAGGTTTGGTTCCAGAGGCTTTAAAGAAGGCTAATAATGAGCTCTTGGCATCTCATGGGGGTGTTCACAAAACGCTAGAAAGATTGAGGCGATATTATTATTGGCCCGGACTGGTAAAGGACGTTAAACAGTAAATCGAAGGTGCATCACTTGCAAAATGACAAAGGCACCGAAAAAGACATTACGTCCACCTATCGGTGCCCAGCCAAAATCTAGTACACCTTTCCAGACCTACCCTCGCTCAAAGAGTGGTAATATCGGAATTTTTATTGTTCTGGATCACTATAGCAAGTTTGTATTTGCATTTGCATTTTTGTAGCGCTTGCTTTAGCAGAAGTGGCTCCATCTGTAGTTCGTAGAGACACAAGGGTGGCGCCATCTAACAATCGTGCGAGAAAATATTCTGTAGCAGTTTTCGGATTAAATAAGAGCAACCGGGGCAAGTGTCCGGCTTTCTTGGGTCTAGTTTATCACCTTATACTCTGCGTTTGGGTTACCGCCCGAATTTTGCCATCAGAGTCTATCTTTTCCGTTTTGGCAGCCTAGGCGATCAGAGGTAAAAGTTTTTCTATAAGTGTCCAATCTGCAAAGTTAAGCGCGAGTGTCTAAGTTTAGACTGTTCCTCGTTTTGGGCCACCGGAAAAGAATGAAATATAATAAGAAACTAACTGCGCCTTAGGGTGAGTTGTAGCAGAGATCGGAATGTTCGGGGTCTAGAGTGTAACGTTGAGCATATTCGGCACCTACTGGCCCGTCCACAAAAGGTTCCTGCGCGGCCGCCGTTTGTTCGAGCGAAATCTGTGGAAGTCATCCCCTAATCGAAGTCTGTCAAGCTGTCGAGAAGCAGAAGAAAATCTCTCAGGGCCACGCCAACAGCGTTTGCATTTTGGCGGAATTAGGAATAAGAGGCCGACGCATATAACCATTTCGTTTGCTTATGTTCTAAATCGAAAGCTTTTGCTTGGGGACCGTTCTTCGGTTAAGCGAGAGCGAGAGGGCAGTCACTTGATCGCGCTGTGAGACGTCGGTCCGTCGCGGGACCGCGGCGGAGTTTTGCAATGGAGCCGTGAATTTGCCGTGAAGGTGCCTGAAAATTAAGCTAAGACTTAAAAAAGGAAAGAAAGGGGAATCGGAAAAGTTAAATTAATGAGAAATCTTTTAGCCGGCTACATTCGGGCATAATGTAATGTAATACGAGTTAGTTTAGGTGAAGTTTTTAAGATGAAAAACATCATATAGTGGTTGATGGCGAAGCAGTTTAAAGTCATGCAAGGAGGCAGAGTCGTCATCCAGTTTTTTTAGGATGTGCATTTCGGTCGTGGCCGACAAGCAGCCAGCGCAGCATACTCGCGTGCGCTTGGTTTCCATGGTACCACCTCCGCCTGAATTTTGTTTGAATATGGCGACTCGTTACATTTAAAAATAATTAATTCCAATATTAATGATAATAAGTCTTAACGCCCAACTGCAAGGGCCACATAAACATTATGTGACTCATACACACCAATAAATTCGATTGTATTCAGTCTAATTAAATAATTCAGGTTTGACCAAAATTCAAGCGGCAGAATATTTCATCCAATTCTGCTGCAGTCATTAGGATTATCTTTTTCAAGTTGCTGCTGATATTTCGCAAACCATTATATTTTGTTAGTTTTTTTTGGTTGTCAAAGAATAGGAAGACGGAAGAACTAATTATTAGTAATTTGGTCAACCGACCACCTTGAGGAACTTAGAAAACGACACAAACCCACTTTTTTATACCCTGCAGCCTAGCAACCCAAAGCGTTAGAGATCAAATGCATAGGACGTACATGGGGATTCACTTCCAGAAGGAAGTGCAATTGCAGCTGCATAGCATTGCGTTTACTTTTCTTTCTCTTTTGCTCTTGCCGAAACTATCTCTTAAAAGGAAAGCTAGTTGTTTTTGAGGGAATCAGACTATGCGTGCAGGCAAAATCATTTTATGAAATTTTGTAGAAGATTTTTGTTGATGCCGATATATATCTATCTTGTTTATACAATTTAATTGTTGTTTATTTTAAATTTTGTGTTTGTAAATTTATTTTTAAGCTTAAAATGTACAATTTTAAACCTTTTTGTTTATATTTTCTCAAGTCTGCGAGCCGACATATACACGTCAGCCGCTGGGATCAAATACAAAATTCTGTTTTATGCAGCAAGATTTCTCTCGATGTACGTTACGACCAGCCAAGATTAATTAGGTTCGATCGCGTGTTTGTGACAATTGGATTCCTATGTTATTCTTTTATATATTTATATCTTATTTAATATGAATTTAAAAGTTATATCAGGGTTTAAATCTTATTATATTTAAATGTTAAACAAGCTTTTATAATGTTCTAGAAAACTATTTTTTTGACCCGAGCTAACATGACCCTTTGATACCTCTGAATGAATGGGGCTATTGTTGAAATTAGGGATTCTTTTTCCAGGATGCTAATAGCCATAAGTTGGGAGGGCAATCAAGCCACGAAAATTCTGAGGTCTTGGGAGTTCGGCATGATCCGAAGCAAAGGAATTTTGTTTCTATCCCTTTCTAATCCCTTTCCAGTTCTATATGGCTAGGATGAATGATGATCCTCACACCGAATTCAGCTTGTGCTTTGCTCGCAAGTTTTTTATGAAGATAATGGGTATAGGCACCTTGGGGGGCGTGGTAAGAACACCACCCTAATTGCTGGCGAGCGGGAGTCGGACTTAACCGACCACGGTTTGATCTAAACTTGAGTGGGGAAGAAAAATACTATTACCTTCTATCCACACCGAGTCCATAAGTTTTTTATCAAACGCATAGGAACTGCAGGAAATTTTCTAATTGCCGAACCACGGATGATGCTAGAACGCAGACTATTGATTAAGTTTAAATAAAATAAATTAACATTATTTTTCTTAAAAATATATCGCTTTGGAATTACAGCAATTATTTGTATGTTGAAATCTTTGCTCACCAATAAAATAAAAGAAAAATTAAAATGTTTTCATTGCAGTACACGCAGCTTGGATGATAGGCAAAAGTGGTTAGCTGCAATCGCCTAACCGCTGTCGGCAAGACGCAGCTTTTGTTGTTGTGTTTGCACAAGCATCAGCTGTCAGGCGCCACTCACGTGCATTCTTATCGCTGCTCTGTCTTCTATTCTCTTTTCTTCTTTGCATTCAGGTTTTGTATAGGGGGGGTTTAGTTATGCTCAGGGTCAATTATTTATTGATTGATTTATTTGTCGTTTCCGATCTTTTTGTTTTGCTGGATACTCATCGTACTGAAATATTTATTCCATTTATATTTTGGATCTAAATTTTAGATCTAAGTTTTATCAGTTGGTTCGGTTTGGTGGTTCGATCAAACCGAGGATAAGTCAGTTTTTAGTGGGAAGTAAGTGGAACATCTGATCCAACAGTGAGCTTATTGACCTTTTCGTTTCATTGAGTTGCATAAAATACCTCATTGGAAACTTACTAATATCTCTAAGATAATAGTAAGATTATTTTTGTTTGATCGTTTTTTTAGGTTTGTCGTGGTAGATTTGAATTTTGTTTGGTTTAATTTCGCATTTACAACAAATCTTTTGAGCAAGCGCCATGGCAGGTGCAGACGGAAACGCAGCACAAAAGTGCCCTTTGTGTGAATCCACCTTAGAGGCAGGAACAATTTTCAAAACTAGATGTGGGCATGTATTCCATCAGGCATGTATTGCAGGCTATTCTAAAAATAAAACAACGTTTCCTATTTAAAACACAGTGTGCTTTAAAAGACCTGGTACTCCATCTCAAAATACTAGGTCACTTAAAAGGCATGTGATAGATGCTACCCCCAGTGGCTCGTCAGGGGCAGCAGCTTTGGGAATGGCTCAGAAAGAATTGACCCAGAGTACAATATTAGACGTGGAAAAGTCCATGCAGATTGATTTGTTGACAAAATTATCAGAAAGAATGACTAGGTTGATTGAAGCCAATTTGTCTGCACCCTTTCCAGCTGTAGAAGTTGCTAATCCGGAACTAGTGCTTGGAAGAGATTCTCTAGGTCGAATTCCAATGGTCAACATGGATGGACCATTAGGTTCCGGTCGCGAAACACACAGGAGTAGTCACTCAGACCTAAGCCAGAGCCCCGACAAAGTATGCCATATCTTAAATAGTTGGAAATTGCGGTTTAGTGGAAATCCGAAAGGTCTCAGTGTCGACAATTTCATTTAGCGAGCGGAGGCTCTGACGAAACAAACGCTGGAAGGAAATTATTCGATCCTGAGCAGCCTTCTGTTTAAAAGAAAAGCGAAAGAGTTCTACTGGAGGTACCACAAGAATACCCAGGAATTGCGATGGGATAATCTTTGTACTTCAATAAGAAGGCAATTCAGAGAAGCTCGGACGGACTTAGATATCCGAGAAGCTATTCGGGATTGGAAGCAGCGGGAAAGAGAAGGGTTTGATACATTCTATGATGCAATAGAGGAATTAATGGACAACCTGTATATGACCCTAACCGAAACGGAAGTGGTAGAAATTTTAAAAAAGGAATTTAAGGCCGGAGATAAGACACGAAATTCTGAACATCCCAGTTCGAACGGTAGAATGATTGACGGAAATATGTCGACGCAGGGAAAGCTTTTCAAAATCCCAGGGATATCAGAAGGTAGTACCATTCCACAAGCAAGTCTCCGAGTTGGTTGAGGATATGGTGGATGCTGAGGAGTTTTCCGAGGGTGAAGGGTGAAGGCCATCGACACGAGCAATAAAAACAAGCAAAACATGGAAGAACGCTATAGTCGAGTACCTCGACTATCAGATACCCGTTACTCAGCTGAAGGGATCAAAGGGAAATGGAGATATGCAAGCAGCAAAGCGAGATTAAAATACGCCCCCTACCGGCGGTAGACAGGTTTAAGCGTTATGGGCGTTAGAGTGGGCGTGGCAAATTTTTTTGGGTCAATCGATAGGTATTGATAAGAACAATACACTTCAGTTAAAATTTTTATTCTAGCATCAAAACTGTAGGAGCCACAGCTTGGGCGGTTTGTGGGCGTAAGAGTGGGCATGGCACATTCCGGAAACAAACTTGCGCTGCGTAAGAGGCTCAGGAATGTGCACGCCAAATCTCAATAGCCTAGCTCTTATAGTTTCCGAGAACTCAGCGTTCATCCGGACAGACGGACAGACGGACATGGCTAGCTCGACTCGGCTAGTGATCCCGATCAAGAATATATATACTTTATGGGGTCGGAAACGCTTCCTTCTGCCTGTTACGTACTTTCCGGCGAATCTAGTATACCCTTTTACTCTACGAGTAACGCGTGTAACGGGAAATCGAACTCTTTCAGCGGTCAACAACAGTCAAGTGTTCAGAAGAACAGGTCGACAAACGGGGAGCTGAACTAGTACGTCCTTTTCAAACATTCGAAGAACAAGCTAGATCATCTCCATCTGATCCGATCAAGGAATGTTGGCCAAATCTGGTTGCTCAACAAGTCGTAGATCTAAGGCCAAACTTAAAAGAAAAAGTGGCATCTAGAAACACTAATAGGATAAGGTCTTGTTGGAAGATTGTGAAAACTATAAATACTATTAGATTCAAAAACAAGATAATCGTCCATATGCCGAAGTCATGCTATTAGATAGGGTAGTGGTTGGACTGTTAGATACGGGTGCTGCCATTAACGTGATTGGTGGGAAGTTGGCAGAACAACTAATACGAAGTAAGGTTCCGTTTAAAAGAGTTGCAACAATTGCTACCACGGCAGATGACCGAAAGCAAGGAGTAGTTGGAAGACTTCAAACGCCCGTAAAGTAAAAGGAAGTGACCAAGGATCTCGAGTTCCATATTATACCATCATTGAATCAGGATCTATATTTAGGTATTAGGTTTCGGGCAGTCTTTAATTTGCTGCCATCTTCCATGCAATTTTTTGATATGGTTTCGGATTCACATAGCCTGACTGAAGGTCAGAAATGTAATCTCAGCAAAGTTATTGGGACATTTCCTTCGTTTGCCTATTCGGGGTTGGGAAAACCCACTCTTATTGCTCAAGAAATCGACGTTGGCGATGCTGGGTCGATCAAACAACGTCATTTTCCGGTGTCACCAGCGGTCAAAAAACTTATTTATAAAGAAATCGACTGAATGTTGGAAATGGGGGTGATTGGGGAGTCTCAGAGTGCGTGGTCTTCGCCGGTTGTCCTGGTACAAAAGCCCGGAAAAGTTCGTCTATGTTTGGAAAGCAGTAAAGTGAACGCGGCTACTAAAAAGAATGGGATTTTATCCCGCCTTCCAAAGGCAATGTATATTTCCGGACTCGATCTGAAGGATGCCTATTGGCAGATCCCTTTGCAGCCAAGTTTTCGGGATAAAACAACGTTTACAATTCCGGATAAGCCGTTGTACCAATATAGGGTGATGCCATTCGGATTGACCAACGCGTCACAAACGACGAATCGGTTAATGGATAATGCGATCGGTAAAATATCTTGGGCATATCGTAGGTGAAGGTGAAGCAGCAAAGCGAGATTAAAAGGCGCCACCTACCCGTGATCTCAATATGTTGTTATGTGGGCGGTAGACAGATTTAAGCGTTATGAGCGTTAGAGTGGGCGTGGCAAATTTTTTTTTGAATCAATCGATAAGTATTGACGAAACCAATACATTTCAGTTAAAACTTTGTATCTAGCATAAAAATTGTGGGCGCCACAGGCTTGGTCGGTTTGTGGGCGTGGAAAACTGTTTTTTTAGATCAATCGTGGCAAATTTGTTTTTGGTCAATCGATAGGTATTGATGAGAACAATAAATTTCAGATAACAATTTTATTCTAGCATCAAAACTGTAGGAGCCACAGTTTTAGGCGGCTTGTGGGCGTTAGAGTAGGCGTGGCACATTTCTGAAACAAACTTACGCTGCGCAGGAATCTCAGAAATCTGCAAGCCTAATCCCAGTATTGTAGATCTTATTGTTTCCGAGATCTCAGCGTTCATACGGACAGACAGAATATATATATTTGATGGGGTTGGAAACGCTTCCTTCTGCCTGTTACATACTTTCCGACGAATCTAATAGTATAATTATGGTTTTGTTAATGAATAGGTGTAATACAATTAAGTATTAAACAGACAACCAGCCAATGAAAAAATAATAATGCAAACTTAGATTGTGTGAACCGCACGCTCTCAACGCCAGAATCGAAGTGAACGAGAATATCGAGAGAGAAAAAGAAGGACGAGAAGTTAGGAAGAAGACGCACGATGGTCCCGTTTCCTTGAGCGGTTTCCTAGGAAACCAAGACATCGGAATGTGCGTCTACCTCTCGTACACATACATTCATGCAAACATGAATTGCACAATTATCCATATGACTTTTGTATATTTGAACATGCAAATTCCAACACGCCGCCTCAAAAGTTACATTGATTATCACTTCGATTCCTGACATGAGTTTGTACTTAAGTTTTAATTTGTTTCTTCACTTCATTTATTTTCTTTTTCAATTCTGGGGATACACCGGATCCAGCATTTGCTGCAAGAGTTGGGGAAACCCAGTAAAACCCAACTAGATCCATACAAAAAAATTAACATTATTAAAGCTTTGACAAATGAAATTAAACAGGAATAAAGAGTAAATATGAAAACTGAAATTAATTACAAGTACTTCATGAGATCCATTAGAAAAAAATAAACAAGAATATAAATTCAATTAAATTAATAATAATAAATAAATAAACAAGAATATAAATTCAATTAAATTACTTAAGACTTAGTATATATGGAAATTTAAATTATACACAGAATACTTCATGAGATCCATTTCATGTTTGGCTTTTAAAAGCAAATTAGTTTCTTTTCAATTTGCTCTCTTGTAAAGTGATATTTAATATCTATGTGCTTTGTTCTTTTATGGCAAGTAGGATTATTTGCAATACTTATACAACCTTGGTTGTCTTCAAAAATATCTATAGGACCACTTAATTCTAGATTAATCTCATTTATTTTTGATTTTAGCCAAAGAGCTTCTCTTACACCTTCGAACAAGGCCATGTATTCTGCTTCAGTAGATGAAGCAGCAACAGACTTTTGCTTCATGGTACTTCATGAAACCAAACAATTTTCAAACATTTTAAAAAGATACTCAGTGGTACTTCTTCTGTCAGTTTCATTTCCAGCCCAATCGGAATCTGCATATCCTGTAAGAACATTATTAAAATTAGCTACTTTTTTGAATCTAAGCTTGATATTAACAGTTCCCTTCAGATATCTAAGAACTCTTTTAAGGCATTGCCATAGTTCCTTATTGTTGTTGTTTGTATATCTGCTTAGAATACTTATTGAAGTACTTAAGTCGGGCCGTGTACATAACATTATGTACATCACACAACCAATTAAATTTCTACACGGTGCATCACATAATTCTTCTGATTGCAGAGCTGTATAGTCTAACTTACTTGGGAGGGGAGTACTAACTGAATTACACTCTTCCATATTACATTTTCTCAATACATTTTTAATATATGCTAACTGACTAAGACAAATCTCTCCATTAGTTCTATCAATTTTTATGTCAATAAAGTGTCTAATTTCACGTAAATCGGTCATTTGAAACTTGTCATGAAGGTAAGATTTAAATTGGGACATTGTATCAGATTTGTTTGTAGCAATTACTACATCGTCCACATATAGCAAGAAATATATATTTCTTTTAATATCTCCCTTATCCAAAATATAAATACACCGATCAACTCCTAAGTTCTTAAATCCAACATCCTTCAACACACTTTCAAAAACTTCGAACCAACATCTAGCAGCTTGCTTAAGACCAAATATAGCTTTATTAAGTTCACATACTTTATTTTCATAAGGGTGATTCAGGCCTTTTGGAACGCTCATGTAGATTTCATCCTTTAGAGTTCCGTTTAAAAAAGCCGTTTTTACGTCCATATGATGAACCATTAAATCGTATTGATTTGAAAGTGCCAACAAAAATCTAAAACTGGAAATTCGTGCAACTGGTGCAAATGTCTCATCGTAGTCAGTCATATATTCTTGAGTGAAGCCCCGCGCTACAAGTCTTGCTTTGTACTTTACTAAGTTCCCAAATTCATCGTGTTTTATACTAAATACCCATCAGCAATCAACTATGTTTTTATTTTCAAAATGAGAATTAAGTTCATCTTGTATAGCTTTCTCCCAAAAAGTTCTGTCTCCACGAAACTTAATCTCATCAAAGGTATTAGGAATATCATTTAAGCATATTTGAGTGTTCATAAGACATCTTTCTAAAAATCGATATGATAATTTGGGTTTACTTTTAATTTTTTCACTGCGTCTGATTTCTTCTTCACTTTTATTTTCTTTTAATTTATCACCAGTTTCAACGACTGGATCGGCATTCTCTAGACATGTGGAATTTTCATTGAGTTGTTCACTTAACTCAGAATCAACAGATTCATTATTTTCCATCAACTCTTCATCTTCTACTTAAAGATTTTGTTCAACAGTATTACTTTGAACCTTAGAATCTTCCCCATGTAAAACTCTTGATTTTAACATGTTTATTTCATCCACCACAACATCTCCTGCTATCATAAATTTCCTCGATTCCTCAGACCACAACTTATAATTATTTGGTTCATAACCTACAAGTATAGCCTTAATTGACTTTTCGTCAAACTTTCTTTTTCGTATTTTATTCAAAGCATATACCGCCGAACCAAATATTTTAAGATATTTCAACGTTGGTTTTTTGTTATGCAACATCTCAAATGGTGTTTTATTTATCTTTTGCAATGCTCTACTTGGGGATCTGTTTATTAAATAGGCTGCTGTTAAAACAGCCTCACCCCAAAAATGCTTATTGAGCTTAGCACAACTGATCATAGATCGAGCCTCTTCGGTGATTGTTCGAATCATCCGTTCTGATACATCATTCAATTGTGGAGTATGAGGAACCGTTAAATGATAGCTGATGCCTTTTTCGACACAGAAATCACGCATTTCGTTAGAAAATTATTCCCTTCCATTATCGATATATAAATTCACAGTTTTTAAACTGAAGTGAGCCTCGCTCTTCGCTACAAAGTCTTTGAAAACAAAAAACACATCCGACTTATAAGTTATTAAATAGGTCACACAGTAATGTGTATACTGATCAATAAAAACTACATAGTAGTTCTTATTATCAATGGTAGAGGGTGTTATTGGACCACAGAAGTCGGAATGGACAACAAACAATGTTCGTGTAATAGTTTCTTTATTTTTAAATTTTTGAAACTTTAATCTAGCTTGCTTGCCGTTTATACAAGCCTCACATAATTCATGGTTTAAATAAATATTGTTTAATATTTTAGTATCTTCAAAGAAACTATTTCGTTTTATTTCTAAAAATTTCCTACACTTATGTGGCCTAATCTTTCATGCCATAATCGATACTCAGCACTCAGCACTCAGCACTGGATAGGTAGGGCACGAAGGGGTCTGACACCTCGTGGGGAGTTAATAGGGCACGAAGGGACCTGCCACCTCGTGGGGAGTTAATAGGACGCGAAGGGATATACCACCTCGTGGGGAGTTAGTAGGGCACGAAGGGGTCTGCCACCTCGTGAGGAGTTAATAGGACACGAAGGGATATACCACTTCGTGGGGGGGAAGGGGTTTCATGCGGGAATGTGAGGGGGTCTTCCGCCTTACTGTGCAGGCAAGTTAGATGATGAAATTCACAAGATCGGGATGATATATATATATGTCGGACGTAAATAATTTACCGCTTCCAATTGGGTCATCGATTTTTAGTAATCCGACTCGCTCGGTGAACAAAGGGGTGCGAGGGGGGGGCAAAACCCAATACGCATATCAACACGGCTTGCCTTTTCTTTTCGTATTAGTTCACTCAATTTTATTTGTCGTGTTTAATTGTTCCTGGGTTTCACTGCGCCGATTACACTGATTCACTAACCTTACTTCCTACCGCCCGGGCTTTCTTTTTTCTGCGTGTGTGTCCTTTCTTTTTCTTTTCAGCGTGCGCGACCGTTCGCCTTGAGGCACCAGAGCCGAGAGCCCGGAAACCGCCGTGTACCCATTTCAGCCTTCTTCTCTTTGCCTTGCCAGTTCGGTTTGGTATTTTCTCTATTTTCTAGTATTTTTCCCTATGGTTGACACCTCGGGCGGATGGTGCGGAACCAAACTTGACCTATATTGGTTTTGCACCCCAAAAATCCATATGTTCGCTTTCCACTTACTAAATCATAATCCTTCATTTCATATCACTTACGTACTAATAATAACAATGGCGAACTTAGTTAACTATTACTTATATCTATATATTGTGACGGTCTAGCCGTCGGGCAGGATCGTCACAGTATCAATCGGTACTGACGATTGGTCTGTAATGACTGTTGGAATAATAAATACCTCTATTAGTGTTTCAAACCCTGATGTAACTGATGAGAGCTTTAGTGTTGATCTAATTGCTGTTGATATTTTTCTTTCGATTACAGATATTTCAATCGGTGACCTTTCCTTAAGAGATAGCAGATCTGCCATTCTCCTTGAGATAAGATTCACCTGTGATCCACCATCTATTACAGCGCGACATGTAATTGACCGTTTGGCCCTTGTAATGATACCTTGGCGGTCGCGAGCAGAGTATATCCTCCTACGTCGTCGTAGCCTGCAATGGTTACTGCGCCGGCTACTAGATTGCTAGTCGGTCCTTAGTGTAACAGTGAATGATGCCGTTGCTGGTAGACTCGACAAGTGGTCGGTGATCCACAGTTTTCAACCTTATGAGCTGAAGACAAACAATTTGTGCATGCTCCTACTCGAATAGTGGCTTGGCGCCGCGTTTGGGATCCATTTTCTGGAAACGGCTACATGCTCTAAAATGATGTGGTCCTAGGTGACAAATCTTACAGCTCTCTTCGTTGTCTGCGTTGTTGCTTATCGTCTCCAGCATGCAAGCGCGCCGCTCAATAAACGTCAGTACACTCCCTAACGTTGGGATTTCCGTTGGTGCATCCGCTGAATTCTCCAGAGCAGCTAGAGACTGCTGGTCTAGTTTTCTTCTGATAATAAAACACAGGATTGGATCCCAGGATTTTGTGGTGACATCGAGGTTTTGGCCCTTAGTTGGCGCGAGGAGCCGTCTTTAGGCTTATGGTCAATCATTTTTGCTATGGCGGCGAATACTAGTATTATTCCGTTCTGGTACCTGGCCTTCAAACGCAACCAGGTGTCGTCATAGCCATCCTGTGAGAAGGCTGTGTCTGTCAAAACGTTCCTCGCTTCACCACTAAGCGAACTCTGTAGAATATGTAGTTTTTGACTGGCCGAATATGGTTTATTATGTACCAATTCCACAAAGAGATCATGGAACCGTGGCCAGTCTAGATACTCGCCGTTGAACTCCGGAATGCTAATTGGCGGAAGTGCCAAGTTTAGGCTCATTGGCGCGTCGTTTTCTCGAAGCAGGTTCATTTCGAATTTCTCGCATAATGTGTGGAATTGAGCTAGCTCTGCTTCTGCCAGGGCTGCGGCCCCAGGTGTGCTGTCGAATTCGTCGTGGGCCTGGCTCAGTAACGCCCAATGGAGATCCAGGTGCCTTTGTAGGGCTGGGGTGACGGTTGGGGCGTTTGAGGCTAATGTTAATGATGACTCCAATTCGTTGCATCTTCTCTGCAACTGTTGGATCACCGTGTCAATTGCGGAATCTCCTTTGACTTGATCTCTTGATGTCGGCCGACGTACGTCTCGGGTCCTTCGGAAGCCCGCTTCAGGTCGGCATGTTGTCCAGAAAGATATTTTAATATTTTTCGACCAGCTCCTTAAGTGCTACTAATCGTGAAGAGTACTCACTCCAGTGGGTAATGCCGCTTGCTGGACTTCTTCGTCTAGGTCGCAAAACTGCTGCCAGAGATCGTTTAACTGATTTAGCTTACCGGAAAAAATAGCCGTCTCAGTGGCGTCGGTCAGCAGAATCCTTGCCATAATTCTTAATGAGCTGTTGGACTTTCCCTTGCAGTCCCTTTGATGTCTAGTAATCGATTGTGTAAATCGATTCTTGTGTGACTTGTTTCCTCAATGAATGATGTAGACATATTATGTGTCTTGGAAACAAAGTATCTTGTGAAACTGGATGAAGCTGAGTATCCTGTGAAGCTGGATGAAGCTGACGTTCCTGTGACGCTGTAAGAAGAAGCGTGTCCTGTGAAGCTGAATGAAGCTGTGAGACCTGTGAAGCTGGATTAAGCTGAGTATCCTGTGACGCTGGATGAAGCTGAAGTTCCTGTGAAGCTGGATGAAGCTGAAGTTCCTGTGACGCTGGAAGAAGAAGCGTGTCCTGTGAAGCTGGATGAAGCTGAAGTTCCTGTGACGCTGGAAGAAGAAGCGAATCCTGTGAAGCTGGATTAAGGTGAAGTTCCTGTGACGCTGGAAGAAGAAGCGTATCCTGTGAAGCTGGATTAAGCTGAAGTTCCTGTGACGCTGGAAGAAGAAGCGAATCCTGTGAAGCTGGATGAAGCTGAAGTTCCTGTGACACTGGAAGAAGAAGCGAATCCTGTGAAGCTGGATGAAGCTGAAGTTCCTGTGACGCTGGAAGAAGAAGCGTATCCTGTAAAGCTGGATTAAGCTGAAGTTCCTGTGACGCTGGAAGAAGAAGCGTGTCCTGTGAAGCTGGATAAAGCTGTGAGTCCTTTAGTGGTAAGGGGGTTGGTTGAGTGTGATCCTTTGTTGTTAAAGGATCACGTCGGGGTCGCCAATGTTTGTGCCTAACCGAAGTAGACACTTCCGGGTCTCACCGCGGGACAAGGGGGTAATGAGCACTTGTCGCTGGCACGGGGACGCTTTGCTGGCAGGACGATCGCGTCGCGGCAATGGTAACGATGGTTACTGCGATGCCGGACCACAGGCGATGCGGAACTGCGCTGAGGTTGAGCTAACGTAGGTTAGCTGCTAGTGGAGATAGTATATTACGAGCCCTATTCCCAGAGGTAGGAAGTAGAACCGCGGAGTTATGAGATGCGTTGATAACTGTTTTATTCTTCATTTGATACCTGCTTATATACTACTTGGAACACGGAAGCTTAGTGTAATGATTAGTGAAATAAACTATAATCTAAAGTAGGTCAGGGAATTATGATTACGGTGCAGTTGGCTTAGCTAAAACTGCAACATGTGCTGACTGCATTGGCGCGTCAGTGTGCCGTTGAGTCGGTGAGAAGGTGAGTTAGTGAGACATATAATATGCTGATCAGCAACTCTCATCTGCAGTGAGTGCTACTGAGCGCCTGGTACTGTTCCCAACTTGGTTTCTGCTTGATTTGTTGGGTGTGGTCATGTTGAGTACCTTTGGGTACGAACATCCTGCATCTTCTTTACCGATAGTAGGTTGTGTGGAATATCTTTCCAATACAAAACGTTTTGAAAGGTGATTTGGTTTCCGCAGCTGTTAAGATTGACCACTCCTTTGGCTGTAGCGTAGATAAACTCTCCGCGTTTGGCAATTTCGATGGCCACATTTGATTGCAAACGCTCATATTCGGAGAACAATGCTGTGTCATTTATAAGGTGGTCCGATGCTCCTGAGTCTAGGATAAACTCAGCCTCGCTTGACTTTGAATTGGAAGTTGCATTTCTCAACATGAAGGCAAAACTACGCTCTGCTTGGGCTGTTGCTGCTGTTGACATCTGAGCCTGTCCATCTTTTCTTTTATTTTCAGTAAAGTTCTGATTTGGCTGCCTTTTCAAAAGGAAACAATCTTTCTTTAAATGACCTGGCTTACCGCAATGAAAACATTTTGAATTCGGTTTGAAACTTGGCTTAAACTGATTCTTCTTGAACTTCTGCAGTGGATTATTTTTAAATTTTACATCTTTTAACTCCTTTTTATTAACTGCTTGCAAGACTCTAACACTCGTATCCTTACTTATATTCCTATGCTTAATCTCTTGGTCAAGAAGTCGTGTTTTTACAAAAGCTAATGCTTAGTTACTTTCCATCATAACTGGGTGGAAGAGTTAGGAGTAAATGGGAAATTTTATCCATGTCATCTAACTTTGCTCCTGACGCGATAAGTTCAGTAATGAGATCATCGAAGAAATTAAAGTGATTGAGGAGTGAAGTGTCACCTTTTTATTTCATGGCTAAAAGTTTCTTTCGCAGAGATAGTTGCGATGCCAAGCTTCTTCTCTTGTAAATTGCATCTAAATTTGCAAAAATCTGCTTAGCAGTGCTTTCACTGTTAGCGTAAGATAATAACGCATAATTTAAATATTCAATTATTAAACTTTTAGCATTTCGTTCTGCCCTTTTTATCTCATCGGTCACTTCTGCATGAGTTTCATCTATGACCCTCAAAAGGTCGTGCTCTTCTAACAGCGCTCGCACTCTGAACTTCCATATTGAATATTTTTCACCGTCAAACGGTTTGATATTTCTTTTCCCTTTATCCATTGTATGGTTCTCTATCAAAACAGCACCGCAACAACTACCTGGCAACTCTCCTCAGCAACACCAAACAGAGACCCCTCACAGCAATAATTTCCACAGCAACAACTTTTCACAGGAATGTTTAGCAACAGCGGCCAGCAACTTTGAACAGCATTAACGTCGCTCAATATTGTCCAGCAACAATGTCTTTCAGCAGCAGCACTGTCTGGCAACACTGTCCCATCGCAACGTGGAGATTTGCGGCAAATTTGTCGAAGCGTTTGTATGTGTGTGTTCAGGAAAGATTTCTCAGCGAATTCGCAAAAGTGTGTTCTAGAAAGATCACGGCGAATTGGTAATATGTATGCACTTCTTCCTGGAAATAGAAAAATGTTTTGCAGCGAAATTGTCGCAGCGTTATACATAAAACCAATTTAATCCTCGTTATTGTTCAGGAATTGCTCCTTGTTCTTCATGGACCACTCCGCACGTGTGTACATATATGTACATATGTAGATGCGCATATTCGTATGCACACACACATATATAATTAGTTAACTTTTATGCACTTTAAATTGTAACGATTAAAGCACTATTATTTATTCACTGCAATTGTGTCTGGGCCCATAACCTATGGTTTTGTTAATGAATAGGTGTAATACAACCTCCCAATGAACAAATAATAATGCAAACTTAGATTGTGTGAACCGCACGCTCTCAACGCCAGAATCGAAGTGAACGAGAATATCAAGAGAGAAAAAAAACGACGAGAAGATAGGAAGACGAAGCACGATGGTCCCGATTTCTTGAGCGGTTTCCTAGGAACCCAAGACGTCTGAATGTGCGTCTACCTCTCGTACACATACATTCATGCAAACATGAATTGCACAATTATCCATGTGACTTTTGTATACTTGAACATGCAAATTCCAACAATAAAAATTAAACAAAGCCCAAAGAAATTATTCGGTTACTGAACAGGAGTGTCTCGCGGCCATTGTTTGCATTAAGCGTTTTCGGCCTTACGTAGAAGGGCGTGACGCTTCACTCAAATGGCTCATGAGTCAGACGGATCTCCACTCTCGCTTAGCTCGATGGGCTTTAAAATTGCAAGGGTTCAATTTCAAAATGTACCAGACGCTTTGTCTGGAGCCAATGAGGCAGTAGAGGCGATACATGGACTATTAGCAGACCTTCAAGCACCAGAGTTCCAGTCGGCCAAGTATCTAGAACTGATAGAAAAAATCAAGACTACACAGGATCAGTTGCCGGACTTAAAAGTTGTACCGGAGATCCGATCATGCAACAGGATATCAGCTGCATGATATTTTCAGTTGGAAGTTATGGATTCCAGATTCCAGTTGCCGAGCTTCTGAAAAAGAATCATGATGACCCTCTTGCTTCTCATGGTGGCATTCATAAGACCTTGGAATGGGTTCTCCGATATTATTATTGGCCGGGGTTGGTTAACGACGTAAAGTCGTATACGCAATCTTGTGAGACTTGCAAGTCCACCAAAGCGCCAAATAGAACACACCGACCACCAATGGGCGTGGCGCCTGTATCTGAGCGATTTTTCCAGCGCCTTTGTATAGACTTTCTCGGTCCAAATCCGCGGTCTCGAAGCGGTAATATTGGAATATTCATACTGCTGGATCATTACTCCAAGTTTGAAATTTTAAAGGCGGTTAAGAAGTTCACGGCAGAGGCGGTAATTATATATCTGCAGCAAGACCTGTTTCATACTTTCAGCGTACCAGAAACGATTGTGTCCGACAACGGATCGCAGTTCAGGGCAGAGATTTTTCAGAAATTACTGAGGGAATATTCTATTTCCCACTCTTTGACCGCTGCTTATTCGCCCAAGTCAAACGCATCGGAGAAGGTTAACCGATCGGTCATTGCGGCGATTAGGGCTTATGTCAGACCTGATCAGAAAAATTGGGACGAACAGCTCAGCAGTATTTGCAGCGCTCTCCGTACAGCAGTCCATTCCGCGCTTGGTACTAGTCCGTATTACATGGCATTTGGTCCTCGTACAAACTGCTAAGAGCTTTAGGAATTCTAGAGGACAGGTCATTGGTATTTTTAAAAGTGTTTTACAAGAATTTCAAATGAGTAAGAGGACCTACAGGGCCATGTCCTGGGAAAGTTCCATCCGAAAGACATGAGACAGTAGGCGAAGCAGCCACAAGGTCTTGGTGTGATCTGTCTAAGGGTGTCAAACCCCAATCCAGATTCTTGGGGGGGGGGGGGGGGGGGGGGGGGGGGGGGGCCTTTGAAACGCTTGTATCTGCAGGAAAAAGATATTTGGTAAAAGTGCACCATCTAGGAGTCAATGTTAGAACTAGGAAGGGGCATAGAAAGAGTTGGAGGAGAGTAAAAGGGTGAAATGTCAACCTCATTATGGGGCATTGTCTCTCCTCTCCTTGGTTAGCGCTAAGAGTCAAGCGTCCAAAGCGTTCTTTCCATTTTCACATCTCCTGAGGATCGGTCGTGCGCGACTTAAGACTTATAATTCTTAGTTACACCACGCTTGGGTGAAATAAGTAAAGTTCAGATTTGTGACCAGGGGCAGAAGTTCAACGGAAAGAACAAAGAAGCGAATTATCTTTCGCCAGTGCTAAGTCCGTAGAGGTAATGAAGTGTAGAGGTTCTAGGAAGAAACTCTAGAAACTCTGGCCAAAATATCATTTTTTTTGCTAGGCCTGGCGCTTATACCTGCATTACCATCACCGGAAGCGTTATCATTCGGCTTATATTTGCTGAGAACGGATTTGGTGAAATCTGAAGTCTACTGCGCAGACCAGCAGGAGCAGCGATCGGCAAAACATATTTTTGAGAGTTTCAGTGGCATAGAACAAACATACAACTGAAAGCTCAATAGGTGGTCTTGAGTTCCACTTAATGGGCAACCGTCGAACATTTGGGTTTGAGCTCCTAGTTGTCTCGCGACCGCGCTCTAAAGCCGTCCAATCTTTTTTTTGACTAACGATTTGCTACCGAAAAGTTAAGAAAATAAGCTAGCGAATTCGTGGAGTGGGATCCCACGGTCATGCGCTGACCGAGCGATTTCCCCGGGAAAATTCGCCAAACTTAAAGGCCCCGTGGAACTGCAGCCGTGAAGTGATGGTGGAAATGAAAAGGCGATTAGTCGCTGAAGCAAATGCGGTTCGGTGAAAGGAGAGTTTAATTTTAAATTAGACAGATTTTTTTTTAGTGATTAAGTGATTTTGTTAGTTTTGTGGGCAAAAACCCATTCCAAAATGAGGAAAAAGAAATGGAATAAGCAAATGGCAAGAAGGCGATTCGAATGAGTGTTGTTGTTGCCCCATACACCTAAACTCTTTGAGAACCAAAAGGAAAAAAAGAGAAAAAAGGTTAGGGTTTTAACTTTCAAAAAGATTAGTGATTGTCTGTGCCCTTTTTATACCCGTTACTCGTAGAGTAAAAGGGTATACTAGATTCGTCGGAAAGTATGTAACAGGCAGAAGGAAGCGTTTCCGACCCCATAAAGTATATATATTCTTGATCAGGATCACTAGCCGAGTCGATCTAGCCATGTCCGTCTGTCCGTCTGTCCGTCTGTCCGTCTGTCCGTCTGTCCGTATGAACGCTGAGATCTCGGAAACTATGAGAGTTACAATACTGGGATTAGGCACGCAGATTCCTGAAATTCCTGCGCAGCGCAAGTTTGTTTCAGTAGAGTGCCACGCCCACTCTAACGCCCACAAACCGCCCAAAACTGTGGCTCCTACAGTTTTGATGCTAGATAGAAAATTTTAACTGAAATGTAATGTTCTCATCAATACCTATCGATTGACCCAAAAAAAAATTTGCCACGCCCACTTTAACGCCCACAAACCGCAAAACCCTGTGACGCCCACAATTTTCATGCTAGATAAAAAATTTTAACTGAAATGTATTGGTCTCGTCAATACCTATCGATTGATCCAAAAAAAAATTTGCCACGCCCACTCTAACGCCCATAACGCTTAAATCTGTATACCGCCGGTAGGTGGCGCATTTTAATCTCGCTTTGCTGCTTGCATATCTCCATTTAGCTGAGTAACGGGTATCTGATAGTCGAGGTACTCGACTATAGCGTTCTCCCTTGTTAAGGTTTAAATTTTTAGCCACCATTTGTACGAGAAAGCGCTTTCAACGATGGATCTGCGATAATGTTGGTGAGTGCAAAATCCACAATTAACGATATAACTATAATTTGGTGATGTCTGTATTGCATAAAATAAAGTGCATAATTAAAAGTAAAAGAAAAGAAGAGAAAATCGAGAAAAAGGGCTTAATGAATATCCGATTCCCAAGTTAAAGTTTAAATGGTGAATATAAATCAAGAAAAAAAGAAACCTCTCATATGTAAAAGACTCGATCGAACCTCACTTTCACTCAAGTTTTTTTGCTTCTTCGTTTGCTTGTTCGATGCAATTGCAATTCAATTAGATATAAATACAAATGGTTTTGTTTGCATTGTTCCCTCTGAAAGTTAAGTTTTGAAATTGTAAAGTACTGGATTTCAATTTTATGTTTTTATATACATTGCCCGTATTTTATTTAATTTATATTAATGTATTTCAGTACCACTTCAACCTCCGAAGAGACAAGTCGTATTACAACAGCATCGATCCCGCGCTTGCAAAAACCCATTGAGCTTATCAGCAAAATTTCGAAAAACAAATATTGACCACAAAACAAAACAAAATAAGACAACAACAAAAAACACATCATTTCTTACCACTCGGGCGCAAGCCCTTTACAAGCAACCATGCACGAGCCACCAGACATAGCAAAATACACTACGAGATCGTATCAACTAGGAGAACCCAAATTTATAGTAATTAAAAGTAAAAATGAAACCTCATTTCAAACTGTTTCACCTTTCATTGTCGAAAAATCTGTGGACTTTGCCTGCGGAGGATGAGTTGAATCCGTGAAAAAAAACCAGAGACGGCGGACTTTTGATAAAAACTAAAAACAACACACAAGCCACAAAACTTCTAAAAGTTACCAAAATCGCAGATATGGAAATAACAGCAACCGAACACAAGACACCTAACTTTTCAAAGGGCGTTATCTACTGTAATGACCTTAGATATATAGATGAAGAAACAATCCTCCAAGAATTAAAACCACAGAAAGTAATCGAAGTAAAAAAAATCATGAAGAGACAAAACACCAACAATAACACCAACAACTACAGCAACACCAACAACAACAACAACAACAACACCACCAACAACTACAGCCTAACAGAAACCGGACTCATAATAATTACATTTGAAAGAAAGTTGCAGAAAGTGCCTACGTTTTGGACACCCTGCACCCATATGCAAGAGCACAGAAAAATGTTTAAACTGCTCAGATGAAAAACACACCAGCGAAGGAGTACTCTGCAAAAACGATAAAAAATGCCTAAGTTGCGTAAACAATCCCGAACTTGACTCTCAACACAGCCCTTTGGACCGCAAATGCCCCACATTCTGTAAACAACAAGAGCTTACTGCCATAAAGACTACCGAAAAAGTCGATCATAAAACTGCTCTGGGTATATACTTTGAGCGACACGGATACAAAAAAAGAAATTCTTATGCAAACACACTTAAAAACACCACAGCCGCAATAAGAACCCGATCTTGAAACACTCTCGCATCAACATCTTAAATGCACAAACTTCATCCACATCCTGCGATCACAACCGATCAAACACACCTACAACCTCATCTGCATCAATCAAAACAACACTGGCACCGAAAAAAAATTCTCCAAAACCACAACCAACACGACCAAGACGACACCGAAGCCATGGAAACGGACAACATGAACCCCACCAAAATAACAACCGCATACGGATCTCAACTCACAAAGGACCTTAAATTAAAAATATTCCCTAAAGATAAGTCAAACCCCCTCTGTACTAACTTCAAACCAACTAAATCAAAAGCCAAATCCTCTAACAAAAACAAACTTACTACTAACAGCGACAGATCTCCCCTGCTCTAAGGTTCAACCTCAAAACTTCTTACACTATCAAAATGTCCCTAACTTTTATTAAATGGAATATTCAAGGATATACAAATAACTATAATAACCTCCTAGTCCTGATTAAAAAAAACTCTCCGCATATCATTACGCTTCAAGAAACACACATACAACACACTAACAACTTACCAACTCCAATAAATTACATACTACTAACAAACATAGCCACCAACAGATTTGGCGGCGTAGCGCTATTAGTACACAAGTCTATTCAATATTCTATAGTAAGCATTCAAAATGACCTTAAGGCTCTAGCAATACACATTAAGCCCAAGGAGAACATGCACATAAAGCCAACATACATTGCCCCTAACAGAACCGTCACAAACCAAATGCTTGAAGACACTTTGTACAATAATCAAACACCGTCACTAATTCAAGGAGACTTTAACGGATGGCACCCTGCCTGGGGTTCCCCGAAAACTATTTCTCGAGGAAAAACAATACAACAATTTATTGACAACACACAGCTTATCTTACTATACGACAAATCCCCCACACACTTCTCAACACACAATACATACACGCATATCGACCTTTCACTTTGCTCAGCAACACTAGCCCCACACGCCAAGTGGGAAATACTTAAGGATCTCCACGGCAAGTTCCAAGAGTTATTTTCCTATTCCCTTTAAACAAGATAAACAAATTTTCAAAACCATTTTTTATATTAAAAAAAGCCAACTGGGAGCAATACGAGACTCTCACACACAAAAATAACGAAATATTTCCCACCTCAGTAAATGTTAATAAAGAAGCCGCACAGATCAACAAAATTATACTACATAGCGCAAACATTTCCATCCCACAAACCTCAGTAAATACAAAACCCTACAAGGTCCCCTGGTGGAGCAAAAAACTAGCCCAGTTAAAAAAAGAAAAAAAAACACTAGACAAAATCATAGCAAAAAGACTATGGTGGCTTGTGACCCACAACAAACTTCTAAATTCAAACCAATTCGGCTTTAAAAAAGGCAAATCGACTTCGGATAGTCTACTATACGTAGACCATCTTATTACGAAGTCAAAGAGGCACACCTACCTCGTCACTCTTGACTTTGCAAGAGCCTTTGATCGAATAGGGGTGCACACTATAAATCATCAACTACAGGAATGGAAAACAGGCCCAAAAATAATTAATTACGTCAAGAACTTCATGCTGAAACGTAAAATAATTGTCAGAGTCGGTCCGCACATGTCAAATTCACTCCCATTATGCAATGGTATCCCACAAGGATCTCCTATATCGGTAATCCTATTTCTTATCGCATTCAACAAGCTCTCAAACATAATAACTTTACACAGAGAAATTAAATTTAACGCATACGCCGACTATTTTTTTCTCATAATAAATTTCAACAAAAACAAAAACCTTAACTTTAACCTAGACAACTTATTACAAGATAGTGCCAACACCTCCATATTTGCCAAAAGCACAATTGCACCAGCACCATAAGCTGCAGCAATACACCAATACAACAAGTAGGGTTAGGTTAGGTTTGGGCGGCTGTCGGACTATAGTCCGACACACTTAGACCTCAATGGGTCCGTTGTGATACCGCATGATCTCGTTTCTTCCTTCTCTAGGGTCCCGTTTCTAGTAGTTTCGGCTTGTGTTAAGCTGATCAGCATGTCTTCCACCCGGAAGATTTAATAAAGGCACTTATGCTTTTGAGATTAAATCTCCGATATTTCGGTAAGATCGTCGATGAAGGGGCTTCAGTCTGTTTCAGTCTGAGTCTGCATAGGGCTGGGCAGAAGCAGAGAAGGTGTTCTACCGTTTCCACTTCTTCCTCATCCCTACAGCTTCTGCAGAAATCATTTTGCGGGGCTTTTAGCCTGCCCGCATCCGCGCCAACAAGCCAGTGGCCTGTAAGAGCTCGGATCAACATGCCACACTCTGTGCGGCTGAGCTTGAGTAACTCCGAGGTTTTCTTGTTGTTTATCACAGGCCATATCTGGTGAGAGATGCGACACTGTGGTGCGTTTTGCCAATGGGTGTTGGTTAGTGTGTTGAAGTGGTTTTTTATGTTTAGCTTGCAAGTAGCCATGGGCATACCGACATTTTCCTCTCCTGGTAGGAGAGGCTTGGTGGTGCCCTGCCTGGCTAATTCGTCCGCTATGCAGTTGCCTACGATGTCCCGGTGACCCGGAACCCATATTAGGCTGATAGTAAACTGATTTGCCATCTCGTGGAGAGATCTGCGACAGTCTGCTATTGTACGAGAATTGGTGTTTGTCGAGTAGATCGACTTAATAGCCGCTTGGCTGTCACTATATATGTCTAGGTGTCCTCTCTGGAGGCTAAGGTTCCTTAAACAGGTTAGTGCTTCTTTTATAGCGTGGACCTCCGCCTAAAAGACGCTACAGTGGTTCGGGAGCCTGAATGACTTCCTGATATCTAATTGTTCGGAGTATACACCTCCGCCGACTTGTCCTTCTAATTTGGAGCCATCAGTATAGAAACAGATTGCGTCCGTCGTGCCCGGTCGGCCCTGTTCCCATTCCTCTCTATCAGGAATCAGGGCCTCAAAGGGTGTGTGACTATATTCAATAGATTTGCATAGATCCGTGATTTTCGGAATCGATGTATCATGCTGGAGAATTTTAGCATGGCTATATAATTGGGCTTTCCACTGCCCTGTGTCCCTCAGTCGAATAGCTGCCGATTTGGCCCTTTCCATGCCTGCTAAGTCCAGGCTAGGGAGGTTCAAGATCGAATTCAGCGCTTCATTCGGGGTGGTTCGACAAAGCACAAAGTTCGACAAATACACAAAGCCGCCATTCGCTGTACTTTGTTTAGAGGAGTCAGTATGCATTGTTTGTGTAAGGCGGTCCACCACAGAGCCACTCCGTACAGTAGGATTGGCTTGACTACCGCTGTGTATATCCAGTTAACTATTCTTGGGGACATGCCCCATCTTAGGTTAGGTTAGGTTAGGTTAGGTAGGAGTGGTTGGAGACTAAATATTAGTCCCCTCACTTAGGCCACAATGGGCCCCTTGTGATACCACATGATCTCTGAAAGATCCGTTTCCCTAGCTCATGGGTTTACTGCCTTCGCGAAGTATTCTGTTCTTCTTAAGAAACATAGTAGTTTTTGAATGCTTACGTCCTGGATGGCCGCAAGGTTCGGAAGTGTGTAGCTACCTAGGGTTTGAAAGCGCTTTAGGTTATGCGCTGGGCAGAAGCATAGGAGGTGTTCGATGCTCTCCTCTTCGTCTATCTCTTTGCAGCTGCGGCAGAAGTCGTGGTTACTTAGACCCAGCCTTGTCGCATGAGTCCCTATGAGACAGTGGCCCGTGAGGGCATTTAGGAGAGTGGAGATGTCCTCCCTACTACATTGTAGGAGAGTTTTTGTTCTTTTCGTGTTATAGTTTGGCCATGTGAGTCTAGAATTGTGGCATATTGAGATTGAGTTCCAACGGTTGTTGGAAAGAGTATACAATCTCTGCCTGAGAAGGAGCTTGCAGGTAGCCATGGGCATCCCTACCGTGTCCTTATCACGAAGGATATCGGCGGTTGTCCCCTGTCTTGCCAGCTCGTCTGCTATGCAGTTGCCCTCAATGTTGCGGTGCCCAGGCACCCAGATGAGGCTGATTCTCAGATGAGTGGCCATCTCGTTAAGAGATTTGCGGCATTCAGAGATTGTTTTTGAGCTCGTTGTGTAGGAGTCGAGGGCCCTGAGGGCAGCTTGACTATCCGAGAATATGAAGATATCACTGTCTTTATGTACAGACGTGTTCAGGTGGGTAGTGGCTTCCTGAATTGCCATCACTTCCGCTTGGAAAACACTACAGTGGTCTGGTAGGCGGAATGAGACTTTTATGTCTAGTTCGGGGGAGAAGACTCCCCCACCTGTTTGGGAGTTAAACTTGGAGCCGTCAGTGTATATGTTGACGGCGTTTACGAATTGATGTGGGAGGTTGTCCCAGTCTGAACGGGAGGGTATATGAATTTTGTATCTTCTTTCGAAGTTGACTATGGGTGGGACGTAGTCTGTATAACGTGGTAGGGGTGAATGTTTTGATAGGATAATGGAGTGACCCGTGGAGCCCGTTGTCCAAGCCGCTGCTTCACGGAGTCTCAGCGCTGTTGCAGATGCCCAGCTTTTGGCAAGTAGGTCCAGGGGTTGGAGATCGAGAATTGTGTTTAGTGCCTCGGTGGCGGTAGTGCGCAGCGCCCCACTGATGCAGAGCTCTGCGCTCCTTTGGATCTTGTGAAGGATCCGGAGGTTACAGTTCTTATCTAGAGAAGGCCACCAAACGATGTTTCCGTAGAGGAGAATGGGCCTGACTATTGCAGTATATAGCCAGTGAACTATCATGGGGGAGAAACCCCACTTCCTCCCTATGGCTTTTTTACAAGCGAAGAGGGCTATGGCCGCTTTGCGTGTGCGATCTAGGATGTTATCAGTCCAGAGGAGCTTTTTGTCAAGAATGACACCTAGGTACTTTGCTTGGTTGCTAAGGGTTAGGCGCGTTTGGTGTAGTTTTGGGGGAACTAGAATTGGTACCTTGTACTTCCTTGTAAAGAGAACTAGTTCGGTCTTTTCCGGGTTAACTCCCAGTCCACAGCCAGCCGTCCACCTGGAAAGGGTGGATAGGGCTGTCTCCATTAGATTACAAAGGGTTTGCGGGAACTTGCCCTGCAGTAGGATAACCACGTCATCCGCGTAGGCTACCACTTTTGTGCCCGCCTCTTCTAGAAGTGATAGCAGTTTGTTGACCACCAAAACCCATAGAAGAGGTGAGAGTACGCCCCCTTGTGGGGTTCCTCTACTGACATTCCTGGTCGAGAGGGCCGATCCCATAGTGGAGTGCACTACCCTGCTGGTTAGCATGGTGTGTATGAGTCCCACTATGGGCCGCTCAATGCCCAGTTCAGTCAGAGCACCAGTGATCGCCGTTGGGGTGACGTTGTTGAAGGCGCCTTCTATGTCTAGAAACGCTGCAAGAGAGTATTCCTTATTGTGGAAGCCTCGTTCTATACTGTACACTAGAGAGTGGAGGGCGGTATCGGTTGATCTACCCTTACGGTACGCATGCTGTGCGTCAGAGAGTAGGCTATGGTCGATGGTTAGTCTGATATGGGTGTCAATTAGCCTTTCCAGGGTCTTCAACAAGAAGGAAGAGAGACTAATCGGGCGGAAGTCCTTTGGGTTAGTGTGGGAGGGCTTGCCGGCTTTCGGTATAAAGATTACCTTGACGTCCAGCCACCTTGTTGGAATATGGTTTAGAGCAAGGCAGCCGTGGAAGATGGCTGTCAGCCAGGGAAGGGACATATCTAATGTCCGTTGTAGCTGGGCCGGGAAGAACCCATCTGGGCCAGGTGATTTGAAGGGCTTAAAAGAGTTAACAGCCCACTGAATGCGGTCAGGGTTTGAAATGTTGGCAATACTCTGGTCGTCTAGATTCACCTCTATGTGGAGGTCCTCCACTACCTGGGTATTGTTAGGGAAGTGTGTGTCTAACAGTAGTTCAAGGGTTTCCTGACTGTTTTCCGTCCAGCCATCAGCATTGGTTTTAAGATAGCCAATGGTAGCTGGAGCTTTAGCTAGAATTCTTCTGAGTCTGGATGCCTCCGCAGTAGATTCTATGCTACTGCAGAAGTTAGCCCAGGCTCTTCGTTTTGATATTCTTATTTCCTTTTTGTATAGGCTTAGTTTTGAATGATATAGATTCCAGGAGGATTCGCTATTGTTGTATTTAGCTTTATTGAAGTAAGTTCTACACTCTCTTTTAAGATTCGCTAGGGTTGGGTTCCACCATGGGGGTTTGTGCTTTGTTTTGACTGTTCTACTTGGGCAAGCCCTTTTTAAGGCCTCACCGCAGATATCAGTAAAAGTGTTAACTAGGCTATCTAATTCTTGACGGTTGCGTATGTGTGTCGGAGGAGCGGGTAGGTTCCTGTTGAGGAGATTTTTATAGTATCCCCAGTTGGTTAATCTTAGATTAGTTATGTTCTCGGCGGGAGGATGTTCTAGACTTATTGTAAATTCTATGTATCGGTGGTCCGAGAATGAGTGTTCGATCCCCACCTTCCACGCGTCTAGCTGGTTAAGTAAGGGATCAGATATTAGAGTAATGTCTAGTACTTCCCTCCTATTTCTAGTGATGAAAGTTGGGTCATTACCTTTGTTGCAGATGAATAGATTTGATTGAAGGAGATAGTCGTAGAGTAACTCACCCCTTTCGTTGGTGTTTGTACTTCCCCATTGTGTGTGGTGTGAGTTAGCGTCCCCACCCAGGATGAGTTCCTTAGATGAGTGAGTGCGTATGAGTTCTTGTGTAGTGGTGTTTGGTAGTGGCCCTTCGTGGTCGTGAGCCAGATAGAATGATGCTATGGTGTGATGGGTGTGTTCGTTTAGCTCCAGTCTGACCGTGGTAAGGTCGCCTTCGCTAAACTGTGGAATAAGAAATGTGTTAAAGTGTGTTTTTGTAAGAATGCAGGTTCTGGTTTTACCCTTGTCCTTGGTGTAAAATAGCTTGTATAGGGGGGTTGATAGGCCACAGATGTTGTTACCAACAATCCATGGCTCTTGAATGAGGACTACGTCTATGTTGCCTGTTGCCAGGCGGGTGAGGAGGGCAGCGGATGCTGCCTTGCTGTGGTGCAGATTAATTTGCAGAAACTGCACCATCTTTGGGACTGGGGTCGGGCTGGGTACCCTCCGCTTCCTCCGCTATGTCCTGGAGGACAGAGCGCCCTGGTCGGGTTGTGTCCTGGGTGCACAGCTGTTTCAGGCTCTCCGTCAGCTCCGAGTCGGTTGACACGTAGCCGGTGAGGGTGGCCTCCTCGTGATCTGGTTCGTCGTCGCTCGGGGGTTCGTACGACGCACAGGCAGCCAGGTTGTCTGCCGCTGTTTTATCGGTGTCGTAAATACGAAGCTGCACCTTGTCGAACCCGTAGTTCACTCTGTGCTGCTGGGCTGCGAGGGGTTCCAAGCAGGCCTGGTTTAGGAGGATAACCACGCTCATGGTGACTCGCTCGGTTTTCTCCACCTTGACCACCTTCCAACCGTCTGTTGGCAGTTTTGGGTTGAACCTGGTCAGCAGGCTGAGTATAGCCTCTGGTTCCGATGGTTCCGACGGCAGCCACACCCTCGCTCTCGGTCGAGACGGGATGTCCGCAGCCTCACAAACTGCCAGCTTGGCCCCGGGGTAGACCTCGCCGACTTTGTCGATTGCAGCCTTATAGAGTGCTGCCGATCTCTCGTCTTCGCAGGCGATCAACTTTACGTTGCCCTGGTACCACCCTGCATCTGTGCAGTCGGGTGGCGGTCCTGGGTTCTCGTCCAGCACTTTCAAGGCCACTGTCGCAAGGGCCCGTCTAACCAGACCCCAATGGTTTCTTGGGATCCTTCCGCCTTCATCGCTCTGGTCGATGACTCCAATGATCTTCCGATCCTTTACCACCTCCGCAAAGGATCTCGACCATGTGCCGCGGTTGGTTACTTTGGCCTTCTTGCTCGCTGGTTGAGCTGACTCCATCGACCTCTCTCGCTTGTTGCTGGTAGTCATAGCGATGTCGAAATCTGGGATAACTGCCTTCGCCCAGGCTATGTCCTCTTGGATTTTCTGGTAATCCAATTTCGAAGTCTGATCCTCACGTATCGGATTGGTGGCCAGCCGTTTGAGGATCCTAGTAGCCTTCTTTCTTTCAAGAGGTCCTGCCTGGTTAGGTGGTACCCTCTTAAACTCCTTTGCCCTGGTACTCACCATGAGACCGGCTTTGGCGCTCCCCTCAGGTTGGAGTGGCTGGTTAGCCACACCTACGCTGGTGGGAGGCTTGGGCTTGTCATTATGGCGAGTTGGGCTTAGCCGGCTGCGTTGTTCGCTGGCCTTGGCAGGGGTCGACGTCACGTGGACTGGGGTAGTCAGAGCCGTGATCTTGCTCTTACTTTCGTCGTTGGTTACGACTTCCGACTTTATAAGAGTGTCGGGCTCTCGTCTTGTGCAGTCTTTTTGTTTGTTAATTGTTAAGTTCTCCATATTAAATCCCACGAGCTGCGGAGAAAGGACAGGTCCACCCGGGCAGAGATCCGCCGTACCCGGGTAAGGCTGACTTAGAACAGGCGGTCGCCACTTGCCTGAGCTCACCGTTTGAGACTGAGTTATTTGATGACTCGGGCTCCCAGCCAGATTGACTCTCGGCACGGTACGAGTGACACCTTAGTCCAGCCCGGGGTGAGATGAGTTGTGTGGGTGGGAAAGAGGTAGGTTCAAAGAGTGTGGGAAGGGGGAGTGTGTGAGCTATTTGTCGGAGGCGGCAGCACAAGCGCGACGTCGGTACTGCTACGGCGCAGATACCCGCTGACTGTCCGGGGCTACTTATTTGCGCTTCGTGTTGGGGGCTTGGCGGTGGCCGGGCCGTGTCCAGCTTCCACGCTTATTCGTAGCTACCCTGGAGAACCAGGGCGCTCGCTATCCGCAACCTGCGACCCGTTCGGTAGCCTTCAGCTCGGCGCCCTCAGAGCCATCTCACTAGCTCTTTGGCCGAATATGCCCCATCTTAGCCCGATTGCTTTTTTACAGGAGTAAAGTGCAGTGGTCGCTTTTTTGGTTCTCTCTTGGTTGTTTAAGCCCCATTTGAGGCGTTTATCTAGTACTAACCCCAAGTACCTGGCGTGATCGCTAAAGGAGAGATTACAATTGTTTAAAATGGGTGGGTTAAGTTGAGGAATTTTGTACCTATTCGTAAATAGAACAAGTTCTGTTTTCGAGGGATTTACCCCGAGTCCGTTCGCTATCGTCCATTCCGATAGCATTTTAAGTTTAGCGGTCATAAGATCGCAAAGTGTTTGTGGATATTTTCCATTAAAGATGATGGCGACGACGTCTGCGTATGCCACGACCTTACAACCTCCTCCCTCCAGAATCCGCAGTAGTTTATTTACTGCGATATTCCACAAGAGGGGTGATAGTACACCTCCTTGCGGGGTGCCTCTGTTCACTAGTCTAGTCTGGGTTGAGGTCCCTAGTGTGGCTGTGACCATTCTGCTTATCAGCAATTTATGAATTAGCCTCACCATTGGCGGCTCAACCCCTAGTTCTGTGAGAGATTCTGTTATAGCGGTGGGAAGCACGTTATTGAAGGCTCCCTCTATATCCAGGAAGGCGATCAGTGTGTATTCCTTGATGTTGAGTGATTTCTCGATGCTGTTTACCACGAAGTGTAGCGCCGATTCGGTTGACTTACCTATGGTGTAAGCGTGTTGTGCTTCTGATATTTGTGTCGGGTCTACGGTGGCCCTTATGTGTAGGCTTATCATTCTTTCAAAGCTCTTAAGCAGGAACGATGTTAGGCTTATTGGCCTAAAATCCTTTGCTGTGGTCTGAGTGGCCTTCCCTGCCTTGGGAATGAAAACCACCTTTGTTTCTTGCCATGCTGTTGGTAGTTCTCCTACCGCCAGGATGGATTGGAAGATTTTTTTCAACCAGTTTATGGCTTTTTGTCCTGCTTGCTGGATGTGAGCCGGTGTTATCCCGTCCGGTCCCGGCGATTTGTATGGTTTGAAACTATGAATGGACCATTTTATGTTGCGGTCTGATAGGAGTGGATCTATTTCGATTCTCTCTCCTGTTCCTCTTTCAGGTGGATGACCTGCTTGTTGGCTCCCCGGGAAGTGAGCGTCTAGGAGCAGGTCCAAGGACTCTTTACTGGAGTCTGACCATGATCCATCTGCTTTTTGAAGATAGCCCAAAGGCGCGGCTGTCTTAGAGAGTATTTTCCTGAGCCTTGCGGCATCAGTTGTTTTTTCTATGTCAGAGCAGAAGGTCTGCCATGCCATTCGTTTTGCTCTTCTAATGGCCTTTTTGTAAGAGGCTAGTTCAAACTTGTAGTTCAGCCAATTGGTGTCCTCATTTCCCGCCTTTGCTCTGTTAAACAGGCATCTGCAGTTGGTTCTGAGGATAGATAGTTGTTGGGTCCACCAGGGGGGTTTTTTCCTTCCTCTTGGTTTCTCTGTGGGGCATGCCACTTTGAAGGCAGTGTTGCATGCCTCTGTGAATTTGTATACTGTTTCGTCCAGCTCATGTGGGTTTGTGATGCTTTCTGACGGTTCCATGGGGAGAATATTTGTCAGAAATTCTTTGTACCTGTGCCAGTCTGCTCGTCTGGGGTTGGCGAAGCTGACCGGCAAGGGCGAATCAAGGGACAATACGGTTTCTATGAATCTATGGTCCGAGAAGGAGTGCTCGTCAGAGACTGCCCAGTTTTTGACTGCGCCTACGAGTGAATCTGATACCAAAGTTAGATCTATGATCGTTTGGCAAGCTTTAGTTATGAAAGTAAGGGCATTGCCCCTATTGCATAAGAATAGGTTCGAATTTAGAATAAAATCAAAAAGAGACTCACCTCTGTCGTTGTTGTTTGGGCAACCCCACTGGGTGTGATGGGCGTTGGCGTCACAGCCTATTACCAATCCGTACTTGAGCTTTTCGCATTCCTCTGCTAGTCCTCTGACCAGCGCATCTGGGGGTTTTCCTTCTCAAAGGCCAAATAGGCCGATAGAACCCTTATAGAGCCACTTTGCAGCTCCAGGCTTACTGCGGTGTTGTCTCCGTTGCTGTAATTGCGAAGTAGAAATATACTAAGATGCCTTTTGGCTAATATGCAGGTTCGAATTTTACCTTCTTTGGGGTCAAGCATAAGCTTGTATTCCTTTGTTCGTAGTCCAGCAACCTTGCCTCCTACCACCCAAGGTTCCTGTATGAGGACTAGGTCGGCTCCGCCTTCTGTCAGGCGAAGCAGAAGTGCAGCAGACGCTGCTTTACTGTGGTGAAGGTTTATTTGTAGAAATCTTAGTGACATCTACAGCTTCAACCTCCACCACAGTGACGTCGGCCTCCTCTGTGTCGCTGAGGTCCACGTCCTCGATTGCCGGTCCGAGCGCACGCATCTCTCTGCTCAGCGACGAATCGGTAGAGTAGCCGTCCTCCGGCCCACCAGGTGCCTCCAACTCCTCAGCAAGCACCTGCTCGGCTGGGTTGCCGGCAGAGCTGCTAGCGGCGTTGGGGTCGCCCTTATACACTTTGATGTGTATCGCACTGAACCCGAAGTTCAGCACTCCACGAGCAGTCTCGATCGGAGCTACTGACTCCCTGTTCAGGACCAAAACCGCCTGGTTGACATCCCCTTCATGCTCCTCCACCTTGACGACTTTCCAGTCCTTCGTGGGGAGGTGCGGGTTGCATTGTTGCAACATGAAGAGGATGTCCTCCGGCGTCTTGATCGCTGCTGGAATCCAGATTCTGGCTCGGGGTCTACTGGGGACATCGCACCAGTCAAGCGCAACGATGTTCGCCCCTTCGTAAACCTCGCCGAGCTTGCTTGTCGCCTCTTTGTACATATCAGCCGACCGCTGACTGTCGCATGCTACCACCTTGACGCTGCCCTGGTACCAGCCCGCGTCCATGCAACAGGGCGAGGTGCCTGGCTTCTCTCGTACCATGCGCAGGCAAATGAGGGAAAGGTGGGACTTCCACTTGTTTCTGGGGATCCTGCCCTCCGGATTTCCCCTGTCAATCAGGCCGAGTAGTACACGGATCTTCGTGATTTCGGCGAAAGAGACCGATGGCTGGATCTTTGATCTCGTCGCCGATGGCCCGGGTAGTTCGAGGGATCGCTGCCTTTTCGCCTGAGTCGCCTCTTGAGTGGGCTTTTCCTGCCCGTAGTTTGGGAGCACCTTCCTTGCCCACTCTACCTTCTTTAGCCATTCAGGCGAAGGCGTGGCAACGGTGCTCCTGGTGTGTGAGCGCAGAGTCTGGGCGGCAGTCCGCCTTTCTGCGTATGTATATTTTGCACCAGCGGGTGGCCCGAGCGCCTTGGCAGTGCCTACCGTTGCTTTCGGCGCAGATGCGCACGTCGCGGAGGCGTTTGCGGTTGGCTTTCTGCCACCCATCATCCCCAGTTTGGGATGCGGCCCTTTCTGGGCCGTGCTGGTATGGAAGGTGGAACCAGTGTTCGTCTTATCCATGGGTTTTTTAAGAGTACCCGTCTCTACGTTTTTTGTCTTTTTTTCTTCTGTTTTTTGATCCATAATTAGGTCCCACGAGTTGCGGAGAAGGGGAAAAGTCCGCCTGGGCAGAGATCCGCGATGCCCGGGTAAGGCGATAGTTAGAACAGGGGGTCGCCATGTCCCTGAGCACACCGTTTGAGACTGGGCTATTTTTGATCCGGGCCCCCAGCCAGGCTGACTCTTGGCACGGTCCGTATTACACCGTAGTCCGGCCCGGAGTGAGATGTTGTTTGGGAGGGGAGTTGGGTAGGTGTTGTGTTGGGAGTGGGTTTGTGTAAAGCAACTATTTAGATGCGGCTGAACAACTCGCATCGTAGGTATTGCTTCGTTGCAGGATACCCGCTGGCTGTCCGGGACTGTTTATTTACTGGAGTTTCCGTCCATGATTCTGTGTTTGACTTCCCCCACCAGCTTATTCACAGTTGACCTCGAGAGAGGTCGTCGCCTATCCGCAACCTGCGACCCGAACGGTTGCCCCAGCTAAGCGACTTTGGAACCACCTCACAAGTTCCTCACCGAGACCTGCGGAGTATCACCCTTAAATTTTAGAGAAAATTATTGTTTGCGTAATGAGCATTTCACTTAGCACTTAGCTGCAAATTGTGACTGGGCCCATAACCTATGGAATTTATATAAAAGATGTTTATACAAACTCCAGGAACACACCAGCCAGATTTTCCAAATAGTAAAAACACTTCAATTGTCGTTTTGATTATTTTTTTTTTCTTTTACACAACCGCACGCTCTTGTTGACTGCAAGCAAGTAGTAAGGGTACGCATGTTCATAGAGGAAACGGAAACAAAACGTTCTTAGGCAGAGCGGGAGAGAACAAAGAGAAGAGAGAGCTGTGGCTCTCTCTGAGATCTTCACTGTTCATCCCGTTCCCACACACACATACAATGTGTATGTGTATCATTGTGACTTTTGGTATTCTCAACACATATGTACCTGTAAAGAAATATTAGCACCTTTAGTTTCCTAAAATAAAACAAGGAAGAACGCTATAGTCGAGTACCTCGACTATCAGATACCCGTTACTCAGCTAAATAGAGATATGCAAGCAGCAAAGCGAGATTAAAATGCGCCACCTACCGGCGGTATACAGATTTAAGCGTTATGGGCGTAAGAGTGGGCGTGGTAAATTTTTTTTTTTAACCAATCGATAGGTATTGACGAGATCAATACATTTCAGTTAAAATTTTTTTATCTAGCATGAAAATTGTGGGCGTCACAGGTTTTCGCGGTTTGTGGGCGTTAAAGTGGGCGTGGCAAACCTTTTTTTGGGTCAATCGATAGGTATTGATGAGAACAATACATTTGAGTTAAAATTTTTATTCTAGCATCAAAATTGTAGGAGCCACAGTTTTGGGCGGTTTGTGGGCGTTAGAGTGGGCGTGGCAAACTTTTTTTTGAGTCAATCGATAGGTATTGATGAGAACAATACATTTCAGTTAAAATTTTTATTCTAGCATCAAAACTGTAGGAGCCACAGTTTTGGGCGGTTTGTGGGCGTTGGAGTGGGCGTGGCACTGTGCTGAAACAAACTTGCGCTGCGTAAGAAGCTCAGGAATCTGCAAGCCAAATCTCAATAGCCTAGCTCCCATAGTTTCCGAGATCTCAGCGTTCATCCGGACGGACAGACAGACGGACAGACGGACAGACGGACAGACGGACAGACGGACATGGCTAGATCGACTCGGCTAGTGATCCTGATCAAGAATATATATACTTTATGGGGTCGGAAACGCTTCCTTCTGCCTGTTACATACTTTCCGACGAATCTAGTATACCCTTTTACTCTACGAGTAACGGGTATAATTAAATTAGTTGATTATACAAGCAACAACAAAAACCTGGTAAACAATTTAAATGTTAAGATTTGTTTTAATTTTAGATTTACAGTAATGTAATGTTTGCTGCTACTTAGCCTCCTTGCCAAAACCATATATATAACTATGAGCGTTTATATATTCGCTTACAAGCAAACCATCGCTGCTTTGGAAGATAAGGAATCGAAATCTGAAAGGATTCTAAATCGGAAGCCCCTAGATTTTATAGTTTCCGAGATCAAAGCGTTCACATGGACAGACGGACAGACTTCTTCGACATCTTCACTGCGTTGTTAACCTCTCCTCTCCTTGGTTAGCGCTAAAAGTCAAGCGTCCATAGCGTTCTTTCCATTTTCACATCTCCTGAGGATCGGTTGTGCGCGACTTAAGACTTATAATTCTTAGTTACACCACGTTTGGGTGAAATAAGTGAAGTTCAGATTCGTGACCAGGGGCAGAAGTTCAAAGGAAAGAACAAAGAAGCGAATTAACTTTCGCCAGCGCTAAGACCGTAGGAAACTCTGGCCAAAATATAATTTTTTTTTGCTAGGCTTGGCGCTTATACCTGCATTAGCATCACCGGAAGCGAAATCATTCGGCTTATAATTGTGGAGAACAGATTTGGTGGAGTTGGATGTCTACGGCGCAGACCAGCAGGAGAAGCGATCGGAAAATATATTTTTTGAGATTTTTATTGGCATAGAACAAACATACAAGTGAAAGCTCAATAGGTGGGCTTGAGTTCCACTTAACCGTCGAACATTTGGGTTTAAGCGCCTAGTTGTCTCGCGACCGCGCTCTAAAGCCGTCCAATCTTTTTTTTGCCTAACGATTTGCTACCGCAAAGTTAAGAAAAAAGCGTGTTTTCCGCCGGAAAAGTGTCCAAGTGGATCGAATTCGTGGAGTGGGATCCGACGGCCAAACTTAAAGGCCCCGTGGAAATGCAGCCGTGAAGCGAATCTGGAAAAGAAAAGGCGATTAGTCGCTGAAGGAAATGCGGTTCGGTGAAAGGAGAGTTTAATTTTAAAATAGACAGATTTTTTTTATTAGTGAATAAGTTATTTTGTTAGTTTTGTGGGCCAAAGCCAATTCCAAAAAGAGAAAAAAGAAATGTAATAAGCATGGTGATGCATTTGGTGATGTCTGTAAAAAAAGAGAATCGAGAAAATATTATTAAAGAATATCCGATGCCTAAATTAAAGTTTAAATGGTGAATATAATTCAAGAAAAAAAGAAACCTCTCATATGTAAAAGACTCGATCGAACCTCACTTTCACTCAAGTTCGTTTGCTTGTTCGTTTGCTTTTTCGATGCAATTGCAATTCAATTAAATATAAATACAAATAGTTTTGTTTGCATTGTGCCCTCTGAAAGATATGTTTTGAAATTGTAAGGTACTGGAGTTCAATTTTATGTTTTTATATGCATTGCCCCTATGTGTTTAATTTATAATAATTTATTTAATTGTATTCCTATATTATTCTTTTATATATATATATTTTTATTTAATATGTTTTTAATAGTTATCTCAGGGTCTTAACCTTATTATGCTTAGATGTTAAATAAACTTTTATAATGTTCTAGAAACCCCTATTTCTGACCCGAGCTACCATGACCCTTTGAGACATCTGAACAAATGAGGCTATTGCTAAAACTAGGGATTCTTTTTCGAGGATGCTAATAGCCATAGGTTGGGAGGGCAAATCAAGCCTCGAAAAATCTGAGGTCTTGGACGTTCGGAGGCACGATCCGAAGCAAAGGAATTTTCTTTCTACCCCTTTCTAATCCCTTTCCAGTTCTTTATGGCAAGGATGAGTGATGATCCTCACAACGAATTCAGCTTGTCCTTTGCACGCAAGTTTTTTATGAAGATAATGGGTATAGACCCCTGGGGGGCGTGGCAAGAACACGAGCGAGAGTCGGAATTTTTTTATTAATTGAGTACGGAACACTTCCCAATCTAACATCTCGCCTGCAAATTGAAATTCGTGACAGTTAATCTTTTTAAAACCCAACCATTATTGTTATAAAATGGCGCCCAACGTGGGGCCACGTAAGGTAACGTAGCTCACTATCACAATTACTCATTTTAGCCAGAATTAGCAAACAGATCTTCCTTTGGGAAAAATCAATCAACTTATTGGTTGATTTTACCACAAACGGAGTTGGATCTCGTTTTGGATCTTAAACCGCATTCAAACCTCGTTCGAATCTCGATCAGTCGAATAGGAATCGGAGAGACTAATATACTGGGAAGTATGGTCGTCCGACTACGGTTTGATCTAAACTTGAGTGGGGAAGAAAAATACTGTTACCTTCTATCCATACCAAGTCCATAAGTTTTTTTTATCAAACGCATAGGAACTGCAGGCAATAATATTTTTTTAAATGTATTGCCTGAACATTATTTTTCTTAAAAATATATCGCTTTGGAATTACAGCAATTATTTGTATGTTGAAATCTTTGCTCACCATTAAAATAAAAGAAAAATTAAAATGTTTTTATTGCAGTACACGCAGCTTGGATGATAGGCAAAAGTGGTTATCTGCAATCGCCTAACCGCTGTCGGCAAGACGCAGCTGTTGTTGTTGTGTTTGCACAAGCATCAGCTGTCAGGCGCCACTCACGTGCGTTCTTATTTCTGATCTGTCTTCTATTCTATTTTCTTCTTTGCATTCAGGTTTTCGTTTCCGATCTTTTTGTTTTGCTGGATAATATTCGTACTGCAATGTTTATTCCCTTTATATTTTGGATCTACATTTTAGATCAGTCGAACAAATCCATTGGTTCGGTTTGGTGGTTCGATCAAACCGAGGGTAGGTCAGTTTTTAATGAGAAGTAAGTGGAACTTCTGATCAAACAGTGACCCGACTTTTTGTACTTTTTATAGAAGTTTGTTTTTAGGTTTCTAGGTCTTTGCAACTGATTGCTAAACCAAGGTGGCCTGTCTTACTTAGGAGGAAAACTATCAGAACACATTCACAGAAAAAAGAGCTTAGGACACTATAAAATAGTTCCGTAGCACTTTCAATATCCAAGCAATTATATTAATTTGTCCAGTTATATTGTGAAGTCAAGTTGTTGAGTTTACTAAAGTCACATTTACGAAAGCATCTACTTTTAGTTGGAGAAAGTGAAGGAGAGAGGGTATCAACGCAGGGAAGACAAATTGTAAGTTCTAATGTGGGATGATACTAGTCTTCAGGCACAACTAGTGGGTCAATTCTAGATACAGTGACTTCAGACGGGTCTAAAACAAATACAAGATCTAATTGTCTGTTTAGTGAATTACGTATAAAGCTAACTTGCTGTAATGATAATTCTAACAGACCGTCAACGAAGTCATGGTCAGATAAAGGGGTAGAGACAAGTAAGATTGAAATCGCCCAAAACAATTAAAAGATCCCTTTCGGAAAGTTGAGATAAAACAGTTTTTATTGCAGACAATCGCCGATCAATAAAATCTTTTACTCTGCCAACAAGTCCAGTACATTTTGGATGTATGACTGTATTGCAGGTGACGATCCAAACTGACAATCTTACTCTGTCTGTCTGTCTGTATCTTTGTCTGTCTGTCAGACAGACAGACAGACAGACAGACAGACAGACAGACAGACAGACAGACAGACAGACAGACAGACAGACAGACAGACAGACAGACAGGCAGGCAGACAGACAGACAGACAGACAGACAGACAGACAGACAGACAGACAGACAGACAGACAGACAGACAGACAGACAGACAGACAGACAGACAGACAGACAGACAGACAGACAGACAGACAGACAACAGAGCCATTTATTATTATTCAAATTTAAGAAAAAAAGTATTTATAAAACCAAAGAATCAAAAGAACTATAAATACCTCACTTAATTTGACACTGGGATCAAACAATAAAAATGTAGACACACAAAAACACAAAAGTATAAGAGCGCGTAGAGACTGCGAAAGCGAGAGAGCGCGACAGAGCGGCTGTCGACTAAGCGTGGATTGCGAAACACAAACAAAATATACACGACTACAGTTTAGGCGACAAGAAACGGGAGAGAGATTACAAGAAAGTTACGGGAAACAAAAACAAGAGCTATTGAAACAAATGCACCGCAGCATACAGAAGTTACAATAACAAAATGCACAGGTTAAAAACAGGGTTAGGTTTTGTTAAAATTGCTACAATAAAATAGACAATTAAACATAAACAGACGATTTAAAACACAAGCACCGCTGGTTATGTTGGACTAAGTCGCAAAGCAAGGCACAAGTAACACAGTTATTAATGAAAAATTGACAAAAATCACAGAGCACAAGATAAACACAACCGGTCACAAGCGACGCTAAATCGATTATGCTTTTACTCAATGGTATTCTCTGTGCGACTTGATTTTCAATCCAAATAGAAAGCAAGGACTCCATTTTGATCATCAAAGCACTCCTTGTACAAATCATCGTTTTGGCATCTAATAATGTTGCAGATTTTGCAGCCTCTTCTATTTTATCCCCATCTCGACCTCTAATAGTTCTGACAGTTGCTGGAGCCAGGCCAACAGCCTTTGCTATCTCCACAGCTCTTTCGCCTTTATTAAATCGCCTCAGGATATCTAATTTTGTCTCCAAGCTAATAGTTTTATTTTTATTTTTGGTAATTCTACCAGCAGTGTTCTTTTCACTCAATTAAATGTTTACCATATTTTGTAGACTCAGGTTGATTTGATTTTATTTCACAAGCCGAAACAAAGAAGGGTAATTCCCGCGTTTTAATTGCGTAGCGCAATTAAGGTGTTTCCACCCTTTAAAAACATATTAACGGCTTCATCCCAAAACAACGCAACATCGAAAGTCTAACGACGCACAAAGAAAATTAGTTCTAATTAAGAAGCGACACAACATCGAAAAAAAAAAAAGCGAGGGATATCTATCTGAGTCTATATCTCAATGGAAACTTACTAATATCTCTAAAGTTTATTCAGGTTTTGTCATGGTATAGTAGTAGTAGTAGTTTTTTTTTGGTTGTCAAAGAATAGAAACACGGAAGAACTAATTATCAATAATTTGGTTAACCGACCACTTTGAGGAACTTAGAAAACGACACAAACCAACTTTTGTATACCCTACAGTCTAGCGACCCAAAGCGTTGGAGATCAAACGCATAGAACGTACATGGGCATTCACTTTTAGAAACCCATGGCCACGGGTGATCTCTAAAGCGGAAGGTTGCACAACAAAACAAAGTAGGCATAAACCATTGTTATTCATCCGCTTGGGATCACTGTGCTTGTCTCATATGAAAGGAAGCGCAGGCTACGTATGATGGCAAGTGTCATTTGCCCGACGGCAAACATAGAGCACAGTGTCAGCGATTGGAGAACAGCGTGGAGCTTTCCGCTGGCCACGGCTGGCAAGAGCTCGTGTTTGTCATGCAAGTGCAACTGCAGCTGCATTGCATGGCGTTTACTTTTTGATCTCTTTTGCTCTTGCCGAAACTATCTCTCAAAAGGAAAGCGAGTTGTTTTTGAAGGAATCAGACTATGCGTGCAGGCAAAACCATTTTATGAAATTTTGTAGAAGAGTTTTGTTGGTGCCGATAGACATCTATCTTGTTTATTCAATTTAATTGATGTTTATTTTAAATTTTGTATTTGTAATTTTGCTTTTAAATTTAAAATTTAAAATTTTAAACCTCTTGCTTATATTTTGTCAAGTCTGCGAGCCGACATATACACGTCAGCCGCTGGGGTCAAATACAAAATTCTATTTTATGCAGCAAGATTTCTCTCGATATACGTTTCGACCAGCCGAGCTTAACTAGGTTCGATCGCATGTTTCTGAAACTTGTAGGAGTTCTGATTTGCAGTTCAGTAGAAAGAGTTGATGCGATATAAGGGAGCTCAACGATTGAACAGCTGATCGCAAGTTCATAAATATATTGATTCTATACGTTCATCTTATTCGCCTTAAGATAATCTTTTTATCGGTTTTTTTATATTTATGTAATTTTAAATATTATAATTTAATATTGGAACTCTTGTATTTTGAGGAATTATGATAATTGTTTTATTTGTCGAGTTCCAAATTAAGAATTATTGTATCTTAAACTTGTTTTAGTATTTCGAAGAGTTAATTTGTAGTTATTTTCCGATTTAAAATGCATTCATTTTTGTTTCCTTTATATTAAAAGGTTTATTTGTTTTAATCGCATTTAATTATGGATGAGCACTCCAGAAGAAAGCATAGAGCCGTCTCCTTCGCCCAAGTGCGTTCTCTGTGAAAAGCCTTTGGCGCCTGCTCAGCAGGCTAGGACTAATTGTGAACATGAGTTCCACAAAATATGCATAGAGAACTATGGAAAGACCCACAGCACTTGCCCGACTTGTAAATCAATTTGTTTCGCGAAGATGCATCCTGTAACTAGGGGTCAGCAGGGTAGGATGCAAACCCCACCAGTGGGTCAAACAGCATCAGAGTCATCGGTAATAACCTCGAAAAATGTAGGCAAAATTGTTGAGCAGCATGTGAAAACATGAGTAATAATTTGTTGACTCAGCTTTCGTAAAAATGGCGCAATTGGTCGAAACTAATATTGGCGCACGTTTTCCCCAAGTATCTGAATTCAGGAACTTCAGTCCCTAAGACCAAATTCAGCAATGGGTTCGGACTTAAGACAGAGGCCTGATAAAGTTGGCCATGTTATTAATGTGTGGAAGCTGAGATTGAATGGTCAAGATGGGTTAAGCGTTGCTAGGTTCATATATAGAGTAGAGGCGCTGACTCACCAAACTGTGGAGGGAAATTTTTCTGTGTTGTGCAGCAATGCTAGCATATTTTTTGACGGAAAGGCGCGGGAGTTTTACTGGAGGTATCACAAATCTTCGAGGAAGACAGGTGTGGGCGGTGTTCTAGTACAGAAATCCAAAAATGGTGACGAATACCCCATAGCCTTTATGTCCAAAAAGCTAAATAAGGCGCAGAAAAATCATTCGGTGACTAAGCAGGAGTGTCTAGCTGCCATTATATGTGTTAAACGTTTCCGAGCGTACGTAGAGGGTCATGAGTTTACCATAATTACTGACCACGCATCTTTGAAGTGGCTTATGTCGCAGACAGATCTGCATTCTCGGTTAGCGCGGTGGGCGTTAAAGTTGCAGGCTTTTAACTTTAAAATTGAGCACCGAAGCGGAAAACTCAATGTCGTCCCGGACGCTTTGTCGAGGGTAAATGAGGAAGAGGTAGCAGCATTAGACGCTAGTCACGGATTACTGGTGGACTTGGACTCGCCGCATTTTAAGGATGCAGATTACTTAGAGCTGAATTTGAGAGTAGGGGCCAACGCTGACAAACTTCCGGATCTAAAAGTATCAGATGGTCTGGTGTATCGAAGAAGGGAATACACTTCAGGAGAAGCTATTCATTATACCTTCTGTTGGAAATTGTAGGTACCTCAAGGTTTGGTTCCAGAGGCTTTAAAGAAGGCACATAATGAGCTCTTGGCATCTCATGGGGGTGTTCACAAAACGCTAGAAAGATTGAGGCGATATTATTATTGGCCCGGACTGGTAAAGGACGTTAAACAGTACATCGAAGGTGCATCACTTGCAGAATGACAAAGGCACCGAATAATACATTACGTCCACCTATCGGTGCCCAGCCAAAATCTAGTACACCTTTCCAGACCTACCCCCGCTCAAAGAGTGGTAATATCGGAATTTTTATTGTTCTGGATCACTAAAACAAGTTTGTATTTGCATTTGCATTTTTGTAGCGCTTGCTTTAGCAGAAGTGGCTCCATCTGTAGTTCGTAGAGACACAAGGGTGGCGCCATCTAACAATCGTGCGAGAAAATATTCTGTAGCAGTTTTCGGATTAAATAAGAGCAACCGGGGCAAGTGTCCGGCTTTCTTGGGTCTAGTTTATCACCTTATACTCCGGGTTTGGGTTACCGCCAGAATTTTGGCATCAGAGTCGGTCTCTTCCGTTTTGGCAGCCTAGGCGATCAGAGGTGAAAGATTTTCTATAAGTGTCCCATCTGCAAAGTTTAGCGCGAGTGACTAAGTTCAGCCTGTTCCACGTTTTGGGCCACCTGAAAAGAAGGAAATATAATCAGAAAATAACTGCGTCTTAGAGTGAGTTGTAGCAGAGATCGGAATGTTCGGGGTCTAGAGAGTAACGTTGAGCATATTCGGCACCTACTGGCCCGTCCACAAAAGGTTCCTGCGCGGCCGCCGTTTGTTCGAGCGAAATCTGTGGAAGTCATCCCCTAATCGAAGTCTGTCAAGCTGCTGGAAAAACTGGGTCGAGAAGCAGAAGAAAATCTCTCAGGGCCACGCCAACAGCGTTTGCATTTTGGCGGAATTTGGAATAAGAGGCCGACGCATATAACCATTTCGTTTCCTTATGTTCTAAATCGAAAGCTTTTGCTTGGGGACCGTTCTTCGGTTGAGCGAGAGCGAGAGGGCAGTCACTTGATCGCGCTGTGAGACGTCGGTCCGTCGCGGAACCGCGGCGGAGTTTTGTCATAGAGCCGTGAATTTGCCGTGAAAATGCCTGAAAATTAAGCTAAGCCCCTGCCAAGGCCAGCGAACAACGCAGCCGGCTAAGCCCAACTCACCATAAGGACAAGCCCAAGCCTTCCACCAGCGTAGGTGTGGCTAACCAGCTAGTCCAACCTGAGAGGATCGCCAAAGCCGGTCTCGTGGTGAGTACCAGGGCAAAGGAGTTCAACAGGATACCACCTAACCAGGCAGGACCTCTTGAACGTAAGAAAGCTTTCCGGGTCCTCAAATGGCTGGCCACCAACAAGATACGTGAGGATCAGACGTCAAAGTTGGATTACTTAAAAATCCAAGAGGACATAGCCTGGGCAAAGGCGGTAATCCCAGACTTCGACATCGCTATGACTTCCAGCAACAGCAACAAGCGAGAGAGGTCGAAGGAGACAGCTCAACCAGCGAGCAAGAAGGCCTGAGTAACCAACCGCGGCACATGGTCGAGATCCTTTGCTGAGGTAGTAAAGGATCGGAAGATCATTGGCGTCATTTTTCTTCTTTTTTTTTTTTTGTGTTAGTGGTGGTTTAAAGCTTCGAAAGTCAACTTGGAGCTGAGCTAGCTTGCCGAAGTCTGGGACTCTAACCCAGTAAAAACTCCACCCCCTCCCCGCTTCCCCGGCTGTACTGCCGTTAGGTATTACTTCGCCGGGGGCGGAATGCCCTTAGGGCTCTCTAGGATTCTATCCTATTGGAATTTCGCAGTCTTTCTGCGATGCGCAGTCTTTTGAGTACTATTGTGGCCATGTTGCATACCGCAGACCAATTTACTTCTGATTCAAGCATAACGTCCACCAGGTTACAAGCGGCTGGCGTCCTCCCAACCCTTATGCTCAGACCTCTTCGTTCATTTTCGAATCTCGGTCAGACAAAAAGCACGTGTACTGCGTCTTCATTATCCGACTAACAGAGTGGGCAGTGCGGATAACGTTCATGCTTAAACCTATTCAGGTAGTATTTTAAGCATCCATGTCCCGTCAACAGTTGCGTTAAGTAAAAGTATACATTTCCATGCTTCCGTCCCAGCCATCTCTGCAGTTCTGGGATAAGCTTATACGTCCATCGTCCTTTGCTACTATTTACCCACCTCTCTTGCCACTTAGCAATGGTCAGTTCTCTGCACATTTTTTGTAGGGATTCTGCAGTTGCGACCCCTGTGCTGCCTGCGCGGATGTTAGCTGATTCCACTGCCAGCATCGGTATGTCTCCCGATATTACCAGCGCCGCGTCATGGGATACCGTGCGGAACGCACAGCATACCAGCAGGGCACACAATCTCTGCACGGAGTCGCCGTCTTGCATATAACTTCCATTTTTTGTGGCTCGAGCCCATATGGGAGCAGCGTACATCAGCGTCGATGTGACAGCACTAACCAGTAATCTACGTCCTGGTTGCCTTGGTCCCCGAGTGTTCGCCATAGTTCGCGAAATCGCGGCCGCGGTCCTACTTTCCTTGCCACTAGCGTACGCTAGATGTTCCTTGAAAGAAAGCCGATGGTCGATCATGACGCCCAAGTATTTTAGGCTTGGACGCGATGTAATTGTGGCTTCTCCAATTTTGATAGTAGCCGCCTCCACTTTCTGCCTGCTACTTATCAGGACTGCTTCAATCTTGTGCGCTGCCGAGGCGAGTCCCTTGGGGTCGAGCCATGCGCTTGCTCGTTTCCCCGCTTCGTTGCAGATTCTTTCCGCATCTGGAAGGTTCTTTGCCGTAACTACTATGGCCACGTCATCCGCGAAACCAATGAGTCGTGCCTCTTCGGGCATCGCGATCCTAAGTATCCCATCGTACATGGCATTCCATAACAAAGGGCCTTGGACTGATCCTTGGGGAACTCCCCCAGTGACCCTGTGGGTCGATTGCCCGGAATCAGTTTCGTTCAGGAGCAGGCGGCCATCAAAGTAGCTCGCTATTACTCTCTGTATATACACTGGTACATTTAGGTTGCTCAGTGCATTTAGTGTGTGGTGCCAGCTAGCTGAGTTGAAAGCGTTTTTTACATCCAACGTTGCCGCTATGCAGTACTGCTTAGTGCCGTACAACCACCTTTTCCCCTTAATGGCTTTATCTGCGATTTCACACAGTTTACCGACGGCGTCGATGGTGGATAGCCCCTTCCGAAAACCATCTCTGAGAGGCCGTTGGTTTCGACAAGGGCACCTTCTAGCCGGGAGTGGATTATTCTTTCGATAATTTTACCCACTGTGTCCAGCATGCAGAGTGGCCTATACGAAGAAGGCTCCTCCGCGGGCTTTTCCCCCTTTGGTATGAGTACCAGCCGCTGTGTTTATCAGCGACTAGGAAACAACCTTCCTTTAGGCATGCATTATACATGTCAACGTACTCTTTAGTATTTGCTTTGGCAATTTTGAGAACTTTATTCGGGATTCCATCTGGTCCCGGTGCCTTATCGTCCAGTATTGTCTTCAATACCTGGAGGACTTCTTCGGCACTTGTGAGCTTATTGCTCGCCCTGTTCACGATCAGTGAGATTCGCGCCATAATAGTGTTTTCACTATCCTTTTTAAGCTGACTGGGCATGTCGGTGATGGCCGACTAAATACCCGCAGCCGTTTTGTGACGAGTTTATATGCGAAGCCCCATAGGTTGGAGTCTATTTCTTCGCATATATTGTTAAAGCACCTGCGTTTGCTCTCTTTTATATTTTTTTCCAGGGCTCGTCGTTTTTCCCTGAAATATATTTGAAGTGCCTCAAATTCGGGCCTTCCTCTTGAGCGTTGGTATGCGCGTCTTGCCCTGTGGCAGTCTTTCCTGGCTTCCGCAATGGATTGGTTCCACCAGTATGCAGGTCTTCTTCTTGATGGGATTTTCCCCCTTCTCTGCATAGATGCATCACAGGCTACCTTGGTGTATTCTGCGATGTGGCTTGCCCTTTCTTCAGCTGAGCCGCTTGTGGAGAGGTCTTCGAACAACATCTGTACCATCTCCACGTCTAGCGTTTCTATTTTGTACCCTGGCACGGTCTTAGGAACTTGTGGTGGGCCATTTCTAGAATCTATCGTGCAGATTATTGCTGAATGGTCACTACCCGTGTAGGTGTCACTAACCTCCCACCTTCAGGCCGAGGCCAATCCAGCGTTCACAAATGTGAGGTCAATGATAGAACTGGTGCCGGCTCTTGAAAAAGTCGGTTTTGTTCCAAAGTTCAGCAGCACTAGGTCAAGTGCGGCGAAGCTCTCAAGTAGCGCCTTTCCCCTCGCGTAGGTTGGGGGGAAGCGATTTTCCCGGGCGTCTTGTGCAATCTCTTCGAGCGCAGACATTGCCTGGCGAAGGCTAAGGCTTGCCGGCAGGTAACAGCTATAGAAAGCTATACCATTCACTTGGGCCCTAGCGAAGCAATTTCCGCATTTTTTCTTGCAAATCTCTCGCCGTGGATTACCCTAGCTCCATATTGCCGATTTTTTGCTTTTATTTGTTACCCATTCTCCGGAATTTTTATTCCTGTATTGCTCCCTTATGAGTGCCATGTCTACGTTTTTCTCGATGACATTTTGCTCCAGCAAAGATTGGGCAGCCTCGCAATGGTTTAGGTTAATCTGAAGGAACTTAATTTATCCCTAAGCCATTGCATAGCCCTCCTGAAGTACGGGAATTTTCCACTCATTGTTGGGTGATCGCAATCTTTCTCCTTTTTGCGTTTGCATAGCATGCAGCAGGCCTTTGCTTTGCAGCCTCTGGCTTGGTGCTCCTTTGCGCCACAGTTGTAGCAGCATTTTGAGCAGTCCTCCTGGACCCTGCAATTCACTGCTACATGGTTAAACTCCATACATTTAAAACACCTTTTAGGTGTTAGGTTTGGGCGGACTCTACACCAGGTCCATCCCAGCCTAATTTTGCCCTTCTCCAAGAGTCGCCTCCCTATGTCGGGCATAACTCTTAGTGTGGCGGTTTTGGTGCCTCCGTATGCCACCCTTAGGTTTACCACCGCGGATTCTGGCAGTTCCACATCGAACTGTGATTGAACCGCACATAAGATGTCCGCTTTGTCGGTGGTCTTATCGATGTCTTTTACCTCGATCAGCATTGTCTCTGTCAGCGCTCTGACGTCGACATTGTTGCCCAGGACAGGCTTCATAGTGGTCTGAAGCTCTATGGTTTTAGGGTCAGAGACCTTGTTTAGGATGACTAGGAGTTCCCCCTTTGCTGTGCGCCTAATGGCCTGTACTGCTTGTGTTAGCTCCTTAAGCTGCGGTTCAGCCTTAACCTTTTTAAGGATGTCGGCATAGGACCCTCCAGCGGAGGCTGCGATGACTATCGCGTCGTTCCGTGGCGGTCGCTCCTTGGGCTTCCTAACCTTCTGCTTCACCTGTGTCCACTCCTCTGGCTTCTTCCCAGGCTTTTGGGGCTTGCTGGTGCTAACGGTCCCAGCATGTTTCCCGTTACTTACAACTTGACTGGCATCACTTGCCGGTGCCTTATACATCGCCTTTTTCGCTGGTACCGCTACCGTCATCCCAGTTTATTGACCCCTGGGTCGCTTGCTGGTGCCTCTCGCGAGCACTTCTGCGCAGGTTTCTTTAGCTATCTCCTTAGCTTTTTCCTGTTCTTCTTTAGCATTGCACAGCCGACAGGACTTCCCTCTGGAGAAAGTCGATTTCGTCGACTATATCCCTCATGGGGTTAGTAATGAAACGCTTTCCTTCCATTAGCTTCTTCAGCTCCCTGGCCTTTAATCCCAGGCCAGTCAGCTGTTTCAGCATATCCCCCTGCTCCTCATCAGCAACTTTTGGGCTGCTTTTTTCTCCTGCTGGGGGGGTGCCAGGCTGCCTGCCACTGCACTCCACCCTTTTTTCTGGCGATCTCGCCATTACACTGCTTTTTTTAAACGGGTCAGCTCCCGTGTTGGCCTAGTCAGGTAGACTGGACAAAGGCGTGTGGAAGCCGTCGGCATTAGCCGGCCCCGATCTCCTGCCCAACATTTCCCCGCCTGGGGAGTTCGATGGTACTGCAGGAAGCTTGGATCTTTGTGCGCAGTATCCTGCTGTTCTTCGATAGGACTTAAAAATTTGTATAAATTATTTGATGCACAGATGCAGGGTGGTACCAGGGCAATGTCAAGTTGATCGCCGGCGAAGACGAGAGATCGGCAGCACTGTACAAGGCTGTCATTAACAAGGTCGGCGAGGTCTACCCCGGGACCAAGTTGGCAGTTTGAGAGGCCGCAGACATCCCGTCTCGACCGAGAGCGAGGGTGTGGCTGTCGTCGGAACCCTCGGAACCAGAGGCTATACTAAACCTGCTGACCAGGTTTAGTCCGAAGCTTCCAACAGACGGTTGGAAGGTGGAGAAATTCAATCGCGTCACCATGAACGTGCTAATCCTCCTGAACCAGGTCTGCTTGGAACCCCTCGCAGCCCAACCAAACCGGGTGAACTACGGGTTCGACAAGGTGCAACTACGCATTTAAGATACGGATAAGCTAGCGGCAGACAACTTGGCTGCCTGTGCGTCGTACAAACGCCCGAGCGACAACGAAACCAACTTTCATCACTAGAAATAGGAGGGACATTAGATTATAGGATTAGACATTACACTTGTTTGTGCCTAACCGAAGTAAACACTTCCGGGTCACACCGCGGGACAAGGGGGTAATGAGCACTTGTCGCTGGCACGGGGACGCTATGATGGCAGGACGATCGCGTCGCGGCAATGGTAAGGAGGTTACTACGATGCCGGACCACAGGCGATGCTGGAGCTGCGCTGAGGGTGAGCTAACGTGGTTAGCTGCTAGTTGAGATTGTGTATTACGAGCCCTATTCCCAGATGTAGGAAGTAGAACCGCGGAGTTATAAGGTGTGTTGATAACTGATTTATTCTTCATTTGATACCTGCTTATATACTACTTGGAACACGGAAGCTTAGTGTAATGATTAGTGAGATAAGCTATATTGTAAAGTAGGTCAGGAAATTATGATTATGGTGCAGTTGGCTCAGCTAAACTGCAACATGTGCTGACTGCATTGGTGCGTCAGTGTGCCGTTGAGTCTGAGAGATGGTGAGTCGGTGAGTTAGTGAGACAAAATATGCTGATCAGCAATTCTCATATGCAGTGGGTGCTACTGAACGCCTGGTACTGACACTGCAACATGTGCTGACTGCATTGGCGGGTCAGTGAGCCGTTGAGACGGTGAGTTAGTCTACAGTGAGTGCTACTGAGCGCCTGGTACTGTTCCCAACTTGGCTACTGCTTGATTTGTTGGGTGTGGTCATGTTGAGTACCTTTGGGTATGAACATTCTCCCCCCCCATTGAGGGATACCCTCAATTAAGTCGTGATGTCGGTCATCCCTTGACCGAATTGTATAGGAAGCACCTAACAAATCATTGACCAAGGTGATTCTTTCCTTCGACTGCGGTTCATGTTTGTGATTCAGGTCCCTCATACCTTCTTGATGCTGCTTAACACTCCCCATTGCGATAAAATTTACATTACCGTGGGGACTGAAATTGTGCCCTCGTAGCACTTGATTATTTGGCACGTCTGTGGTATGTGGCCTTTCTGCAACAACACTTAGGTATTTCTAGGTTAAATTTAGAAATGTTGAACAAAAGTCAGGCTTCTTATTGGTTTTAAGTTGATGGGAAGTCGGTTCTGTATCAATTGGTTTTTCTTTTGTAGTATAAAGTGCTGAAATTAACTATTATGTATAGCGGTTGATCCTCGATCGGACGAGTCAGTGTCGCTGGTTCTTGATTGGCTACATCTAACTTCAGGTTCCCTTATTTTATGATCCATCAATGCTAAGTTCGTTAAATGAATCTGTTTCTTGGCCCATAAGCAGCATTCGGTCCTGAAAGATCATCTCTGTTTTCTAATAGATTAGGGTTGATTTCCGTATCAGATGAGGTTTCTTTATTGAGATAACCTGTGATTACATAACCAAGCCTTGTGCCTTGTGCCAAAGGTTTATTGGGTCCTAGTTCAAGACGTTCACCGGTAATTACACGAGAAAATACTTCAACCCCTAACGTTAGATCAATGGGTCCTGGTTGCCGAAAGTCAGGATCTGCTAACGGCAGTCCCTCGGGAATATTAAGATCGGTTGTAATCGGTACTGACGGTTGGTCTGTAATGACTGTGGGCATAATTAATACCTCTAATAGTTTTTCAAACCCTGATGTACATGATGAGAGCTTTAGTGTTGTTCTAATTGCTGTTGATATCTTTCCTCCGATTCCAGATATTTCAATCGGTGACCTTTCTTTAAGAGGCCATTCTGCCATTCTCCTTGAGATAAGATTCACCTGTGATCCACCATCTATTACAGCGCGACATGTTTGTAATTGACCGTTTGGCCCTTGTAATGAGACCTTGGCGGTCGCGAGCATAGTATATCCTCCTACGTGGTCGTAGCCTGCAATGGTTACTGCGCCGGCCACTGGATTGCTAGTCGGTCCTTGGTGTAACAGTGAATGATGCCGTTGCTGGCAGACTCGACAAGTGGTCGGTGATTCACAGTTTTCAACCTTATGAGCTGTAGACAAACAATTTGTGCATGCTCCTACTCGAATAGTGGCTTGGCGCCGCGTTTGGGATCCTAGATGACAAATCTTACAGCTCTCTTCGTTGTGAACTGACTGATGGCGGAATGTTTCTGTAGGTTGAGCGCTTATCGTCTCCAGCATGCAAGCGCGCCGCTCAATAAATGTCAGTACACTCCCTAACGTTGGGATTTCCGTCTTTAGAGCAGCTAGAGACTGCTGGTCTAGTTTTCTTCTGATAATAAAACACAGGATTGGATCCCAGGATTTTGTGGTGACATCGAGGTTTTGGCCCTTAGTTGGCGCGAGGAGCCGTCTTTAGGCTTATGGTCAATCATTTTTGCTATGGCGGTGAATACTACACTGGTAGAAAAAACATCGTAAATGTCACTATTTCGCCAACGTTTCAACTATTTTTCCCAGCGGTTTAGAACCTAACATGAAAATCGTAAAAACGAAAACGTTAAATAGTTAATTATTTTTTGAATAATCTCGTAGTAAGTTCAACGATTTTTTAATTTCGATCAAATATGTTAAAATAGTACATAATAATTAAATTAATCATGTTCCATAGTAAAAAGTATTATATTTTTATATTTATTTTAAATATTTTCATATTTAGTTCCAGTAAATAGAACATTTCATTTAAATGGTTTTTATAGTTAAAATAATTATAGCCCGCCTTAAAACTCAGCATATTTTTATTTGGATTAAATAATTCTCTTATTTAAATCAGACTGGGATGAACTTTAATATAAATACAAATTGTATTTAAATTAAATATAATCCCCGTTAAAAGAACTGTACTTTATGTTTGATTTAAATGTATTATTTAAACCATACTATTATGGTGCATATTCAATTTAAACCAATCTGTAGTTTAAAACAAGCGTGATTTATATTTAATAAAGACCCAAATTAGTATGTGTTTTTATTGAAAATAAACGTAAACATATAATCAAACAATTGTTCTGCTTAAACTCTATTTTTTACCATGCTAACACGTTATCATTACTTTTGTTTTAAATACATTTGTACCTAACGTATTTCTTAGAATTTATATGATACATATATTCATATACATATTATACATTATTATACATATTTTTTATAATCACACATTTTTTTGTTTTGCCACATTCGTACGCCTGCATGTGCGTACAAAACTTTCCTGCGAGTCATAGTAGTGATAATTTCTTTCGCTTGTTGGTTCCTTTAATGACGGTCCACGAATTATTTAAGATGACAGATGTGAGCAATACAATGTAAATGTAGTCCTTGTAATCTGTGAATAAGAATATGTTATTAGATTTTTGGTAATGGCATAATTTAGAAAAAGTCAAGCTTATCATAAAAAGATAAAATTTAAAAAATTTAAAAAAATTATACATTACCAAGTGATACAGTTTTCTGAACTGTCTTTAATAGTTTAAGTCGCTCTTTGTTTTGCATTTGCTCTTCGTAAAAGCAAAAAACCTTTTCCTTAAATGGGTCCCATATATAAAATTGCTTTTTTCTCAGGGTACAATATGTCGAAATAAATTTGTATCTATAAAGAAAAAGTTAATTAGTTTTATTATAAGTTTCGAGTAGGTGTTTTTATATAAAGGGATTTAAATAAGACAAAAATATTGTTTTAATTTATTTCATTTTTATTTTTTTTTTAATTTCAAAATTAGTTACATTTAAAGAAAAATCACGTGAAAGAACCAAAAAATATTATAAAGAAATAGATGAAACGACTGCGACGCCACAGAACCGAATGCAACGTGTGTGTGTGTGTGTTTTCCTTCTCGTGCATTCTACTCCTTTTATCTAGTTTGCGCGACTTTTCACTTAATTTCCTTTCATATTCTTCATTTCTTTCGCGTATTTTTTATCCACTTCATGATATTACCCAATCGTATATATTTTATTGTTTTTAAATGTAATTTTCTTTTGAGCTTTGTTTATTTCGTTAAATGTATTATCTAAATTTTTACGAAATAATGACGCGCACAACAAAGAAGAAACTCAAAAAGGAAAATGCGACAAAAAAACGTGGACATGCACATGCCTTAATTTTAAGTAATTATTGTGTTTTTATTTGACTCACCTTTTTTCTGTACTTTTCACCTTTTTATTACACTTAAATGAACACTTGTCTACCGAGCTCTTTTAATCACTTTTACATCCGATCAGGAGAACCGCTTGCTTCGAAGTGATCGCGGGATTCGCTACACAGCGGAGTGTCAAAATATTTCGTATATACATACATATGCATGTGTGCAAAAAGGACGCACAAAATCTGTCGCGTGCCGTTACTTTACAATAGAGGTCAAAGTAATGGGGAGGAAAATAAGAAAATATGTACAAATAAGTCCTTAAGTTTAATAACTTTGTCGGGTCACGCAGCCGCAGCAGCCAACTAACTTCTTAATTCGATCTCTTATATTAATGGCATCGCGAAAGGTAGCTCTCTTTATCTAGCTCTCTCGTCTTTTGTGTACTTGCATTTTTTGGCCCAGCTTTCGGCTGGCTGTCCCTTTGTAAATCAGTACGAATTCTGATCTCGACATTAAATGCACTCTCGTCTCGCCTGCTGTAGTCTTTTTCGCAAATAAATTGTTAACAAGCATAAAGCTAAAGCAACCTGAAATTCGTATTTTTTAATTTAGCAATAACTAATAAAAAAGCTTATTAGTTCAACATTGGTGACCCCGACGTGATTTGTGCATAAATAATACTAAGTGCAAATCATATAAGTCTATTTATTGACTTTTTTCATTCTTGCTTCTGCGGTGCATTGGCGTAGCAACAATCATAAGGCCTTAAATGCAGTGAGCGCTATAAATAAATAGCAGTTGGTGATTGCGGAAATTTACATATAAGGCGCAAAATCAGCTATACATAGAAGCGTACATAGCCAAGTAACGGGCTGTTATTCCCTCGTTTGCTTTGCGCTCATCTTCCCGCTGGAGCCGAATTTCGGGCATTTCGTCTGCTGTTGTTGCTGTAGCCATGCCTACGGGAGCTTTTGGAGATGTTACCGCTGATGCAAACAGGGCAATATTTTTAAAGCGCAAGGCAACGGCTTTATTTAATAGAGTGGAGCGCTTAGTGGATTCCCTATCAAGTGCGGCGTTAACTTCATGCGACGAATCCGGTCTTCATGTGAGGTTAGAGTTGATTGATGAGCTTCAAGAGTCATTTAAAAAGGTGCTCGGTGAGCTCGAAGAATTGGATTTAGAGGAAATTGAAAGTGATTTAAGTGAGAAATTTGATGACATTCTCGTAACTCTGAAGTCATCGGTTCGATCCGAAATTTCAAAGCGCACCTCACAGCTTCTTTCGCATTCAACTTTTGCTGACAGCATCACTCCGGGAGTTTTCGGCCCCCAGCAGCGTCAGCCTCGACATAGGGCAGCATTGCTGCCCCCACTGGAGCTTCCAAAATTCGCTGGAGGTTATGCAAATTGGTCTGACTTTTATTCTATGTTTACCACGATCATAGATAGTCATCCGGACCTCACCAACGTAGAAAAGCTGCAGCATCTACGATCATGTCTGAGGGACGCAGCGTTGGAAACTATTCGCTCATTGGAAATTTCGGATGGCAACTACGCAATTGCTTTAGATTTGCTGAAAAATAGATTTGATAATCGACGTTTGGTTTTTCAGGCACACATTATTGAGATCCTGGGACTAAAGGCGGTGCAGAGTGGTTCCGTCTCGACACTTCGGGATCTGTCCGATAAATTCAATGCTCATATTCGTGCTCTCAAGGGACTGGGCACGACAGAACAAATCGCAGGATGCATCATCGTCCAAGTCCTGTTCCAAAGGTTGGATCCGGCAAGTCAGGCAAAGTGGGAAGAGCGTTTAGAGGACCCTGCCTTCGTCAATTTAATTCCTACGTGGGAGTCAATGGCATCATTTCTGGAGCAGCGATGCAGGACGTTGGAGACTATGGATTTCGCCATGGCAAACTATACGCCGGGCAATCAGGTGGGAAGTAACAGAATACCCAATGCGCGTAGATCAGCATTTGTTGCCTCGAACGCTAACCCCTGGATTTGTATATTCTGTAATGATACAGGGCATTCCATTTCTTATTGTCTGAATTTTAAAATCCTGTCTCCTGCGAATAGGTTTCAAGAAGCGAAGCGGCTCGGTCTTTGCATAAATTGTCTTAAGGTTGGTCATCAAGTTCGGCAATGCAACTCTAGTAGTTGTCGTTCATGCGGATCTAAGCACCACACCCTGCTTCACCTGGGAAACTCACCTTCTTTTCCTTCACAAGAAGGAGCACAGCTTCAAGAAGCACTTCCTTCTGCTTCACCCTCTGCACTGCCTTCCACTTCGACTGCTCTTATTGCACAGGAATTTAGTAATGATATTGTGCTCTTAGCAACGGCTAGCATTTTAGTAAAAAACCGTTCTGGGGTTTTCGTTCCCTGTCGAGCTCTACTCGATTCGGGCTCCCAACTGCATCTAATAACGTCCCGATTCGCAAATCAGCTTCAAGTAAAGAAAGTAAAATCCTCAGCATCTGTAACTGGAGTTGGAGATTCCAGTTTTGTGACGGACGGTCACTCGGTCAATATTACGATTCAGTCCCGAACTTCCGAATACTCGGCCAACATTACCGCGGTGATTGCTCCGAACATAACAGAGCGACAGCCTAGCTTCAACGTCGACATTGGCAGCTGGAACATACCCAAAAATATACAGTTAGCTGACCCAAGGTTTTATGCTCCCCAGCGGGTGGATCTTTTAATCGGAGCCAGCCTCTTTTTCGAGATGTTGTGCGTTGGCCAAATCAAGCTCCCACCTGGATTACCCCTAATTCAAAAGACGCGTCTGGGTTGGGTTGTTTCTGGAGGCTATGGCCTTTCCGATGGCTCGGTTTTAATGTCGTCTCAAGATGAACTTCTCGCTAGTAGAGAGAATAGTTTCGATCGGTTAGATGATCTTCTTCGACGATTTTGGGAAGTGGAAAGCTGCGCCGAGCCAATTATACGCGCTACTAAGGAAGAATTGGACTGTGAAGCACATTTCGTAAGACACGTCAATCGTTTGCCAGCTGGTGATTATTCTGTTCGGCTGCCTGCCAAGTTTAATCTAGATCTTTTGGGAGAGTCCTACCAGCAAGCTTATCGAAGATTTTTGTCCCTAGAGAGAAAGTTGAATCGTCAGCCATCTTTGAAGGCTCAATATGCAGCATTCATAAAAGAATATCTCGATCTAGGACATATGTCATCAGTTTCTGCCGCTGACATCGGGTTGTGCCGATATTTCTTGCCTCATCATTGCGTCATAAAGGAAGATAGCTCCACTACAAAGCTTCGCGTAGTTTTTGATGGATCGGCGGCCAGTTCCTCAGGCTATTCGCTCAACGAGTCTCCTCTCTGGACTCATGGACCAAAATTCCTCTGTGGTCCCAAAGCTGGCTGGCCGACCCCAATCACTGCTGAAAAGCCAACGCTTGAGGTTCGCCGGAGGATTCTGCTAATAAAATCTCCATATGAAGACATAGTGCCCAGTTCCAAATTTGCCAATTCCTTTGCTGCCCTTCAAAGAGTTTTCGGATACGTCTATAAGTTTAGTAATCGCATCCATCGCCCTACGTTCACGGTGTCTGACCTTCAAGGCGGTACGCTGCTGTTGCTTCGTCTTGTCCAGCGCTCACATTTATGGGATGACATCAAATCATTGCAGTCAAAGGGAATGGTGCACTCCTCCAGCTCGCTCGCATCTCTTTCGCCATTCATTGACCAATTTGGGCTTCTTAGAGTGGATGGCCGGCTGAGGAATTCTTCTCTGGATTTTAATGGGCGTCATCCAATTATATTACCACGGAGTCATTCGGTCACTATTGCCATTATTACTCACTTTCATGAACGCAATCTGCACACTGGGCCACGGGCATTACTTGGCATAATTCGATCCCAATATTGGCCTATTGGGGGGAGAAAGACGGTAATGAAGGCGGTAAACAAATGCATTAGATGCTTTCGAATGAAGCCTCGAGTAGTGGAGCATATAATGGCGGATCTTCCAAAGGAACGACTTGATGGATCTCATGCATTCGAAGTCACTGGCATTGACTTTTGCGGGCCATTTCTCTACAAGTCAGAGGTGCGAAGCAAGCCTCCAGTAAAATGCTACGGTTGTGTCTTCATTTGCTTCGCCACGAAGGCTATTCATCTGGAGTTGGTCAAGGATCTCTCTACGGTATCGTTTCTACATGGCCTCAAACGATTTATATGCACTAGAAGAAGGCCGCGGCAGATTTGGTCTGATAATGCAACCAACTTTGTTGGAGCTCGCAATGAGCTGCTCGAACTAAGGCGTCTTTTCCTCAGCAGTGATCATCAGAGAGCTACATTGGACTTTTGCCTAGCTGAGGCTATTGATTGGTGTTTCATTCCTCCTAGGTCGCCACACTTTGGCGGTCTTTGGGAAGCGGCTGTGAAGATCGCTAAGCATCATTTCTACCGCGCTGTTGGCACTGCTGTTTTAGCCTTTGAGGAGTTGCGGACCCTGGTGTGTCACATTTCGGCGGTTGTTAATTCTCGACCATTAGTCTCGATTTCAGAAAACCCAGCTGATCTGGATGTATTAACCCCAGCACATTTTTTGAATGGTGGTCCGCCTTCTTCTTTCGTCGAGCCGGATGTGACCAGTCTTAACTTCAATCGCTTGGATGGATGGCAACGCGTGGCTTACTTGCAGCAGATCTTTTGGTTTCGATGGAAGGAAGAATACCTAACATTGCTACAACAGCGCTCCAAGTGGCGCACCCCAAAACCTGGCCTGGTTGTCGATGACTTAGTTCTGGTTAAGGACGAAAACTTGCCTCCCATGAAGTGGCCCCTCGCCAGAGTGATCGAGCTTCTTTTCGGTGGAGATGGGGTTGCTCGAGTTGCCGTTCTGAAGACAGCATCAGGAGTGACAAAGCGTGCAGTAAACAAGCTGTGTCTGCTACCCCTTAAGGATAATGTTGAAGCCCAGGCTTCCAACGGGGGGAGTATGTCGGGTCACGCAGCCGCAGCAGCCAACTAACTTCTTAATTCGATCTCTTATATTAATGGCATCGCGAAAGGTAGCTCTCTTTATCTAGCTCTCTCGTCTTTTGTGTACTTGCATTTTTTGGCCCAGCTTTCGGCTGGCTGTCCCTTTGTAAATCAGTACGAATTCTGATCTCGACATTAAATGCACTCTCGTCTCGCCTGCTGTAGTCTTTTTCGCAAATAAATTGTTAACAAGCATAAAGCTAAAGCAACCTGAAATTCGTATTTTTTAATTTAGCAATAACTAATAAAAAAGCTTATTAGTTCAACAAACTTGTATATGTCAATTTAGTAATATTTATTTTATTTTATTATATTTATATATTATAAGAACATATCTTATTGTCAAAACATCGGTACACAAGAAATATTTATGTTCTTATGCACATACATATTTTCTTGACCGCCAATGTACAAATGCGAATGGAAGAAGAAGACGCGCTTGCGTTTGCCGTTTTGCTTGTTCATATTTGTCTCTAATTTGTCTGAATGTATGTAAGTATGCACATTGTGCCGTTGGTTTTACGGCCCAGCGTTTACAATACACGCACCTTTTTTCTTTGGCTAAGCATGTTTTTGTACTTTTAATAGTAAATTACAAAGCCAAATCTTATGATAATTGTCATGGAAACAGAAAAAGGCTGCCGATGGTTGGGCAGCCGTAACTAAAACCATATTCTTTAAATATTAAAGCTGTTTTTCTTTTGCAAATTATTAATAATTTAAATTATGTTGTGAATATGGGTCACAAATTTAATACATATATGTACATAGATAATTTACTATTATTTGGTCAAATACAAATTGTAAAAACGTTCTATATTCAAAATAAAAGAGTTCATATTCCGAACAAATGGAAAAAGTATTTACTCGAAATATAAAAAACCATCAAATATATTATGAATTGAACTACTTTTTGTAATAGTTAAAACCAAGATGGCCACATTGGATTTGAATGTGACTAACATGTTTTTAAATAAAAATCACTTTGAATTGAATACTTACATATTTGACATACGGCTTAAATATGTATTTTATTTAAATGAAAGGTTTTAATATTTAATATGACTATGCATGGGAGTAAAAAAAATCAAATAAAAATATATTTGATTTCACTTCGTGTTTTTTCTACCAGTGTAGTATTTTTCCGTTCTGGTACCTGGCCTTCAAACGCAACCAGGTGTCGTCATAGCCACCCTGTGAGAAGGCTGTGTCTGTCAAAACGTTCCTCGCTTCACCAATAAGCGAACTCTGTAGAATATGTAGTTTTTGACTGGCCGAATATGGTTTATTATGTACCAATTCCACAAAGAGATCATGGAACCGTGGCCAGTCTAGATACTCGCCGTTGAACTCCGGAATGCTAATTGGCGGAAGTGCCAAGCTTAGGCTCATTGGCGCGTCGTTTTCTCGTAGCAGGTTCATTTCGTATTCCTCGTATAATGTGTGGAATTGGGATAGCTCTGCTTCTGCCAGAGCTGCGGCCCCAGGAGTGCTATCCAATTCGTCGTGGGCTTGCCTCAGTAACGCCCAATGGAGATCCAGGTGCCTTTGTAGGGCTGGGGGGACAGTTGGGGCGCTCGAGGCTATCTTCTCTGCATCTTCTCTGCAACTGTCGGATCACCGTGTCAATTGCGGAATCTCCTTTGACTTGATCTCTTGTTGTGAGCTTGATGTTGGCCGAAGTTCGTCTGGGGTCCTTCGGAAGCCCGCATTCAGTCGGCATGTTGTCCAGAAAGATATTCTGATATTTTTCGACCAGCTTTTTAAGTGCTACTAGTCGTGCCGCTTGCTGGACTTCTTCATCTAGGTCGCAAAACTGCTGCCAGAGATCGTTTAACTGATTTAGCTTACCGGAATAATAGCAGTCTCGGTGGCGTCGGTCGGCAGAATCCTTGCCATAATTCTTAATGAGCTGTTGGATTTTCCCTTGCAGCTCGTTTTGGGTGTCTAATAATCGATTGTGTAAACCGATTCTTGTGTGACTTGTTTCCTCAATGAATGAAGTAGACATATTGTGTGTCTTGGAAACAAAGAATCTTGTGAGGCCGGATGAAGCTGAGTATCCTGTGAAGCTGGATGAAGCTGAGTATCCTGTGACGCTGGATGAAGCTGAAGTTCCTGTGACGCTGGAAGAAGAAGCGAATCCTGTGAAGCTGGATTAAGCTGAAGTCCCTGTGACGCTGGAAGACGAAGCGTATCCTGTGAAGCTGGATTAAGCTGAGTTCCTGTGACGCTGGAAGAAGAAGCGAATCCTGTGAAGCTGGATTAAGCTGAAGTTCCTGTGACGCTGGAAGAAGAAGCGAATCCTGTGAAGCTGGATAAAGCTGAAGTTCCTGTGACGCTGGAAGAAGAAGCGTATCCTGTGAAGCTGGATAAAGCTGAAGTTCCTGTGACGCTGGAAGACGAAGCGTATCCTTGAAGCTGGATGAAGCTGAAGTTCCTGTGACGCTGGAAGAAGAAGCGTATCCTGTGAAGCTGGATTAAGCTGAAGTTCCTGTGACGCTGGAAGACGAAGCGTATCCTGTGAAGCTGGATAAAGCTGACGTTCCTGTGACGCTGGAAGAAGAAGCGTATCCTGTGAAGCTGGATAAAGCTGAGTTCCTGTGACGCTGGAAGAAGAAGCGAATCCTGTGAAGCTGGATTAAGCTAAAGTTCCTGTGACGCTGGAAGAAGAAGCGAATCCTGTGAAGCTGGATAAAGCTGAAGTTCCTGTGACGCTGGAAGACGAAGCGTATCCTGTGAAGCTGGATGAAGCTGTGTCCTTAAGTGGGAAGGGGGTTGCTTGAGTGTGATCCTTTGTTGTTAAAGGATCACGTTGGGGTCACCAAAGTTTGTGCCTAACCGAAGTAGACACTTCCGGGTCACACCGCGGGACAAGGGGGTAATGAGCACTTGTCGCTGGCACGGGGACGCTATGATGGCAGGACGATCGCGTCGCGGCAATGGTAACGATGGTTACTGCGATAACGGACCACAGGCGATGCTGGAGCTGCGCTGAGGGTGAGCTAACGTGGTTAGCTGCTAGTTGAGATAGTGTATTACGAGCCCTATTCCCAGATGTAGGAAGTAGAACCGCGGAGTTATAAGGTGTGTTGATAACTGATTTATTCTTCATTTGATACCTGCTTATATACTACTTGGAACACGGAAGCTTAGTGTAATGATTAGTGAAATAAGCTATATTCTAAAGTAGGTCAGGGAATTATGATTATGGTGCAGTTGGCTCAGCTAAACTGCAACATGTGCTGACTGCATTGGTGCTACTGAACGCCTGGTACTGACACTGCAACATGTGCTGACTGCATTGGCGGGTCAGTGAGCCGTTGAGTCGGTGAAACGGTGAGTTATTCTACAGTGAGTGCTACTGAGCGCCTGGTACTGTTCCTAACTTGGCTACTGCTTGATTTGTTGGGTGTGGTCATGTTGAGTACCTTTGGGTATGAACAACACTAATATCTGATCCCCTACTTAACCAGCTAGAAGCGTGGAAGGTGGGGATCGAGCACTCTAGACTGTCCTCCCGCCGAGAACATTACTAATCTAAGATTAACCAACTGGGGATACTACAAAAATCTCCTCTACAGGAACCTACACGCTCCACCAATGCACATACGCAACGGTCAAGAAAAAGATAACTTAGTAAAAAGGGCTTGCCCAAGCAGAGCAGTCAAAGCAAAGCACAAACCCCCATGGTGGAACGCAACCCTGGCGAACCTTAAAAGAGGGCGTAGAACTTACTTCAATATAGCTAAACACAACAATAGCGAATCTTCCTGGAATTTATACCATACAAAACTAAGCCTTTAAAAAAAGGAAATTAGAATATCAAAACGAAGGGCTTGGGCTAATTTCTGCAGTAGCATAGAATCTACGGCGGAAGCATCCAGACTCAGAAGAATTTTAGCAAAATCTCCAGCAACCATTGGCTATCTAAAAACCAATGCTGACAGCTGGACGGAAAACAGTCAGGAAACCCTTGAACTACTGTTAGACACCCACTTCCCTAAAAACACCCATGGAGTGGAGGACCTCTACATAGAGGATAACCTTGACGACCAGACTATAGACAACATCTCGAACCCTGGCTGAATTCAGTGGGTTGTTAACTCTTGTAAGCCCTTCAAATTCCCCGGCCCAGATGGGTTTTTCCCATCCCAGCTACAACGACACTAGATATTTCCCTTCCCTGGCTAACAGCCTACTTCCACGGCTGCCTTGCTCTAAACCATTTTCCAAGAAGGTGGCTGGACGTTAAGGTAATTTTTATACCGAAAGCCGGAAAACCCCCTCCACACCAACCCAAAAGACTTCCGCCCGATTAGTTTCTCTTCCTTCTCGTTGAAGACCCTGGAAAGGCTAATTGACACCCATAACAGGCTAACAATCGACCAAAGCCTACTCTCTGACGCACAGCACGCGTACCGTAAGGGTAGATCAACAGAAACGCCCTCCATTCTCTAGTGTACAGTATAGAGAGAGGTTTCCGCAATAAGGAATACTCTCTGGCAGCGTTTTTAGACATAAAAGGCGCCCTTAACAACGTCACCCCAACGGCGGTTACTGGTGCTCTGACTGAACTGGGCATTGAGCGGCCCATAGTGGGACTCATACACACCATGCTTACCAGCAGAGTAGTGTACTCCACTATGGGATCAGCCCACTCGACCAGGAATGTCAGCAGAGGAACCCCACAAGCGGCCGTACTCTCAAATCTTCTATGGGTTTTAGTGGTCAACCAACTGCTATCACTTCTAGAAGAGGCGGGCACTAAAGTGGTAGCCTACGCGGACGACGTGGTTATCCTTATGCAGGGCAAATTGCCGCAAACGCTTTGTAATCTAATGGAGACAGCCTTATCCACCCTCTCCCGGAGGACGGCTGTCTGTGAACTGGGAGTTTGCCCAGAAAAGACCAAACTAGTTCTCTTAACAATGAAGTATAAGGTACCAAATCTAATTCTCCCAAAACAACACCAAACGCGCAACCAAGCAAAGTACCTAGGTATCATCCTTGACAAAAAACTCCTCTGGACAGATAACATCATAGATCGCACACGCAAAGCGACCACAGCCCTCTTCGCTTGTAAAAAAGCCATAGGGAGGAAGTGGGGTTTCTCCCCCATGATAGTTCACTGGCTATACACTGCAATAGTCAGGCCCATTCTCCTCTACGGAAACATCGTTTGGTGGCCTTCCCTAGAAAAGAATTGCAACCTCCGGATCCTTCACAAGATCCAAAAAAGTGCAGAACTTTGCATCAGTGAGGCGCTCCGCACTACCGCCACTGAAGCACTAAACACAACTCGATAACAACGTCAGCCCAACGGCGATTACTGGTGCTCTGACTAAACTGGGCATTGAGCGGCCCATAGTGGGACTCATACAAGTTATCCAACCCGTGAAACGGTTCCACTTATGGAATTTATAAACAAATTTTTGAATTCAATCTCAGCTATGTTACCCTTGCCTTCAGCGACATTGCCTTTGTTTAAAGACTCTGCCTTTGCCTTTGCCATTTACTTCGAGGGCCGCGCTTGACCGTCCTGCTAAGATAAATAAACCAATCGTAAAGTAAACACAAGCTTCCGTTCGAAGCCCAAACTTTTCCGTTCAAAGCCCACAGTATTGCGTTCTAAGTTCAGAACATATTGCGTTCCGATTTTCAATCAAATTGCATCGGTCAGCATAATTTCATTTCACAACGAGATGCGACAGTTTCAGCATAAGCTTTTATTTTAAACAAAAATTAAAGTTCTGGAAGCTTAAGAAAAGGAAAGCTTCTGGCCGAGGTTCATTGGAGAGTTTTTTAGAATTAAGATTCAGTCCTATTTTGTCCAAGACCGCGATCGGTTCGAAAATAATAAATAAGTGTCTTGTAAAAGTGAAGAAGAAAAAAAGATTTAACACCAAGTTTAATAAAATAATAAAACCTTTTTTTTTTTAAATATTACCAGTGACGAATTTAATTGGCGCCCAACGTGGGGCTGCTTAATCAAAAGTTCTAAAAAAAAACAATTTAATGAAAATTAAAAATTAAATTTAAAAAAGGAACTCGAGCAGCCAAAAACTCAAATTTTTAGTGGAAAAACCAAAACATCCACCATAAATCGACGACACATAACATTGTGACAAGTGATCGTGATTTAAAACTTTAAATGGAAATCAATTAATGTAATAATCCATTTAAATAAGCTGGTAAAATATAATAAAGGTGGACCGAATAAATTAATTCACAGTGCAAGAACACACAACAAAAACAAAATAATAAATTCAGTGAAAACCAAAAAGTAATATTTAAAACATAGTAACAAAAAAAAACAAATTAAAAAAGAAAGAAAAATAAAAATCAATAATTAAACAATAATTAAAAAAAAAAAAACTGGAATATTTCAATAAATAACAAAGAAGGAAGGAAGGAAGGGCTGAAGGGCAATCCCTCGCCAAAATTCAACACGACTACGACCAAAATAACAAAGAAGGAAGATCAACCTACAACCTCGCAGAAGGAAGACCCCATCGGGACAGTCTCGTGAGAAATTAATTTTCAATAAAAATAATTAAATTAAAAATTATAATCTAAGATCAGGGAATTAAAAAAAAAAAAAAAATATAAATAATATAAGATTTAAACATTGATAGAAAGTAAGATAGATTCACGATTTAAAAAAAAAAAAAACAAAAAATATTAAACAATCTGGAAGATTTAATAAATAGCTTTGGTGAAATAAATCTAACCATGGCAACCGGAGGTTCAGCACCAAATTTTTTTGCAGGTAGTATAGCCACAGCAGGCGGCTTAACAGTGGAATTAATAAATAGATTGATAAATGTTCAATTAAATGAAGTGAGCAGGAAAATAGAAGGTTTAGAAGGAAAGTTAGCCACAGATGCAAACACTGTGGAGGATTATAAAATACAAACAATCGACCCAACTATAAAATGCGATACAACACTTGAAGTGGTAAAATCTTTACCAAAATTCACGGGTGGAGGGAAGCCGCAGAAACTGTAATGAGTCTCTATAAAATTCAAAGTGAACAATATTTTATCGCCTTAACAATTTTACGAAATAAAATTTTGGGAGCTGCCCATGATGCTCTTACCAATCATGGCACCGTTTTAAACTTTAGAGCAATCTTATCTAGATTGGACTTTATATATAGCGATAAAAGCCCAATACATATTCTCGAGTCAGAACTAAGTATCCTCAGGCAGGGACGAATGACAGTTACAGAATACTATAATGAAGTCAATAAAAAAATGACACTACTAATAAACAAAACCATAATGACATACGGAAAGGACAGCGTAATTGCCAAAGAAACAAACAAAACAATAAGGAGCAATGCTTTACGAGTTTTTATATCTGGGCTAAATGGATCTATCTCAGAAACTCTTTTCTCATTAAATCCACCAGATTTACCCAATGCCTTGGCAAAGGTCCAAGAACTAGAATCAAACAATTTCCGTGCTCAATTTGCAAACAGGTTTAATGGATTTAAAAATGAAAATAAATATCAGGGAAACAACTTACGATTTGATCAAAAAAGACAGAACAATAATACTAATAAAACGGGAAATTATTGGAGTAATAACCAGAATTATAATTGGCCACAAAAGGGAAATTTTTGGCAAAACGATAATCATAATAATAATCAAAAGCAACAAGCCGTCGAGCCAATGGATGTTGATCCATCGATTCAACTCCAGAACAAACCTAGTTACAATCGACAGCCGAATAATAATTGGCAGGCAAATAATAATCGAGGTAGATACAATAATAATAATTATCAAAATAATAATCGATCAAATAACTATCGCGCAAATCAAAATAAAGAGCAAACTCAAGCTCAGAAAAGGGAACCAGAAGGAACAGTAAATCAGCCAGCTAATAAAGTAACCAGATTAAACAATATCAACGAAGATCATTTTTTAGACCAGACCCCTACAGGGGAATGCCTTATTTAAATAGGACAGACCGAAAAACCAAGAAGCAGCTAAAGATTTTAATAGATACAGGAGCCACTGCTTGTTATATAAAAAAGGGAATTTTCGAAAATAAAAATGAGTTATCAATATACAAAAAGGTAACTACAGTTCATGGGTATTCAATTATTAGGTATTACCATATTATAAATATATTTGAAACAAGACAATTATTTTATGAAATCGAAGGATTAGAATCCGATCTGCTAACTGGATATAAATTAAATCCAGTTAGCAGATCGGATTCTAATCCGATAATCGGAGCTATAATAAATATAGAAAAGGGAGTCTTGGAATATAAAGGGAAAACAGAAAAGTTAAAATATTATGATAATGAGGAAAAAAATGAAATAAGTTTAATTGAAGAAAATAATATTCTTCCGTTAAAAGAATTTATTATAAAAAAATATTTTGATGAAAAAAATAGCGAAAACACAGATTCATTATTTGTGGAAAATAGTGAAAAAGGCTTGGGAATACAAAATCCTGAGAGTGCCGACGAAGTAAATACCGTCAATAAAAATACAATTATCTTGGGAATTCAAAATCCTGAGAGTGCCGACGAAGTAAATACCGTCAATAAAAATACAAATATCTTGGGAATTCAAAATCCTGAGAGTGCCGACGAAGTAAATACCGTCAATAAAAATACAATTATCTTGGGAATTCAAAATCCTGAGAGTGCCGACGAAGTAATTACCGTCAAAAATCAAATAAATAAAAATTGTTTGAAATATAAAAATTTCAAGCCCGCCGTCGTTGAGTTATCCGACAAACAACAGATAAACAATATAGGTACTGATCAATTAGACTGACTAAAGAAAAAAATAGTTCTCTATATTGAAAAAGAGCATTCAAAGATAAATATGCAAATTCCTTTTAGAACAGACATAAAGGGGGAAATAAATCTTATTCACGACAGGCCAATATACGGGAAACAATATCCGTACGCCTTTTCTGTCACCGACTTCGTGAACAGCGAAATCAGTAGAATGTTAGCAGAGGAAATTATAAGGCCCAGTCGAAGCCCTTATAATTCACCAGTTCTGGTAGTACCAAAGAAAGGAGAAAATCAAGACGGAAGCCGTAAATTAAGACTCGTCATTGACTATAAAAAATTAAATGAAAATACCATACCTGACAGGTACCCAATGCAAGACCCATCAGTAATTCTATCTAATTTGGGAAAAGCAAGATATTTTTCAACAATAGATTTAGAATCAGGTTTTCATCAGATATTAATGAAAGAATCTGATGTAGAAAAAACATCCTTTTCAATAAATAATGGAAAATACGAATTTTTAAGAATGCCATTGGGACTAACAAATGCACCAAGAATTTTTCAGAGAGCAATGGACGACATCCTAAGAGAACAGATAGGGAAAACATGTCATGTCTACATGGACGACATTATAATATTCTCAAACTCGATTGAACAACATTATAAAGACTTAAACAAAATTATAAATATACTATTAAAGGCAAACATGAAAATCTCATTAGAAAAATCAAAGTTTTTCAAACGCGAAACCAGTTTTCTAGGATACATCGTATCTTATAACGTCATCAAAACAGACCCAGAAAAAATTGACACCATAATTAAATATCCGCTTCCAAAAAATATTCGGGAACTAAGAAGTTTCTTAGGCCTTACGGGCTATTATAGAAAATTTGTTTTAAATTACGCCTCTATAGCCAAACCTCTAACAAAATATCTTGGAGGTCATAATGGCAAAATTTCAAAAAGAATGTCAACAAAAATGTTAATTCAGCTGGATGACCCAGCTATTAAAGCTTTTAACGAGCTGAAAGAAAATCTCATTGCTCAAGTAGAATTAGTTCAACCGGATTATAATAAAAAATTTACCTTGACCACCGACGCTTCGGACGTCGCAATTGGTGCAGTATTATCTCAAGAAGGTAAACCAATTACTTTTATTTCAAAAACCTTGACTAAAACAGAACAAGTTTATGCAACTAATAAGAAGGAACTTTTAGCCATAGTATGGGCTCTTAAAAATCTAAGAAATTACTTATACGGAGTGATTGGAATTGAAATCCAAACCGATCATCAACCATTATCTTTCGCAATCTCTGATAAAAATCCTAATATTGAAATGAAACGCTGGTACTCCTTCATAGAAAGTTTCACTCCTAAAGTCATTTATAAGCCAGGTACAACTAATGTAGTTGCAGACGCCTTATCAAGAATTCAGATCAACAACTTAACTGACAGTAACGAATCGGTCTCAGATCAAAACACTCAGCATTCAGCAGAGAGTAGTTTTGAGAATGTTATACAAGAAACCCGTAAACCCTTAAATCAGTTTAAGCAACAATTGCTATTAGCAACGGGGAGGTATACAATACATGAGTCGATTAATATATTCGAAAATACCAGACATATAATAGAATTTGACACTCCCGAAAATTTGATATCAATCTTAAGAGAATATATTCCTCCTAATTTAACAGTAGGTATTCATTGTACTTTAGAGGACTTTTATAGAATTCAAAAACCACTTAAAGATAATTTTGTGAATACATTTTTGTATACAAAAATATTTGTCCAAGATGTAGAAACTCCTGAGGACAGAGCACTTATAATCGAAGAAACACATTGCAGAGCACACAGGGGACTTGACGAAAATTATAAACAAATCAGTAGATTGTATTATTGGCCAAACTTACTTACAAAATTAAAAGAATATATAAAAAATTGTAAAATTTGCAATGAAAACAAATATAACAGACACCCAACTAAAATTCCAATTGGAGAAGCCCCAATCCCGACTAAAGAAGGCGAAAATTTACACATCGACATTTATTACGCGCAAAGTCTTACTTTCATAACTTGTATTGACGCTTACTCAAAATTTTTAGTAGTAAAAGAAATTCAAAATAAATTAAATATCGAAAACAAAGTAATGGAACTTCTTCAACATTTTCCACAAGCCAAAGTAATAATGACCGATAATGAACCAAGCTTTACCTCGGCCCAATTTAAATCTTTTGCACAAAGGTGCGGTTTAACTTTACATTACGCAGACCCAAGGCACAGTACCTCAAACGGACAAGTTGAAAGGGCACATTCTACACTAACAGAATTAGCTCGATGCATTAAAGAAGAATTTAATCTGACCGACTATTCCGAAATAGTAATAAGAGCCGCTCAAGAATATAATCAGAGCATTCACTCTACAACGAACCAAAAACCCTTTGACGTACTATATAATAAAATAAAGCACGATAACATTCCTCAAATTTTAAAAAATACACAAGAGAAAATGTTAGAAACACATAATGAAAACAGAAAAGAAAAAGTATATCATGTAGGACAGGTAATTTATGAAAAGAAACACGGGGAAAGAAATAAACTTAAAACTAGATATAAAAAACAAGTAGTTAAAGAAAATTTACCTAACAAAATAATAATCAACAATAGAAATAGAATTATTCACAAAGATAATATAAAATTCTAAAAATTTATATGTTACTTTTTTTTCCTTTTCCAGAAAATGTTTTATCAGGTGCTCACACTACACCTTATTTTATTAACAAAATCAGAAATAATAGACTATACAAGTCACGAGTATCTTTTATTCAAGGACAATAAAGACGTATTGACGTACGATTCATACGCAGAATTATTCCACGTAACTAACTTAAGTTTTTATAAAGAAATAATAAAATTGGAATCAGATAATATAAAAAGGGATACTAATAAAAGGTCACAATGGGAAATTAAATATGACATAGAAGTAATCGAATTAATTTTATCCCAATTAATATCAACTAGGTCAAAAAGGGGGATAAATGAGATAGGCACTGTGTGGAAATGGTTAGCTGGAACTCTGGATCATGATGATTTTATTAAAATACAGAATAAAATCGATGAATTAATTGAAAATAATAATAAGCAATTTATTATCAATTCCAAACTGTTTAAAGAAATAGAATCTCTTTCTGATGATTTTAAAAATGTTTTTATTGATCAAGATTTACCACTGCGAAAACATCGCTTACGATTATTAACATTTGATCTGCAAAATTTAAGTGACACAATCACACTAGCAAAAATTGACGTTTTTAATACCAAAATATTAAACAATGATAACATTATGGAAATATTAAAACATGAACAAAAACCAGTAATTATCGCTGACTTAATGGACATCTCTGTTTTTAAAATCGCACTGCATAAAGAACTTGTAATAATTTATATAAAATACCCAATAATAAAAAACAGATGCGAAATATATTACGCTAGAGCGATTTCCCAAATCGATGGGAAACTAGTATTAAGCAATCAAGTCGCAAAATGCGCAAATATGTTTTATGAAATGTCTAACTTTAAGAACGAACTTTTTAATAATTATTGCACTTTAAATAATGAAAAAACTTGTTTTACCCGCTTATTAAATGGCGAGAAATCCACTTGTAAAAAAATAAGAGAGAAAAATAAAAAAATAGACATCATACAAGATGGTGCCATTCTTATAAATGGTAACAATATTGTGAACAACTCTCATTTAAACGGTTCATTTTTGATAACATTTAATGGTACAACCGAAATTAATAATATTTCTTATACCAATTTGGAAAACAAAATTCTTTACTACTTAACTACGAACCACTTTAAAAATTATGAAATATCCGATTACATATTATCAAATAACTCAGAACTTTTTTTAGATAATATAAACATTTTAAATCCTTTCATTAAAATTAATAATACCAAAATATCACTTACCTTTATATTATTAATTTTAATCATTATATATTTGATTTTTTTACTTATTATAAAATACAAAAATGTCATATTATTTGTAACCAAAAAACAACGGCCAGAACCAGAAAAATCTATTAACCAAGAAAATTTTTTAACAGAATTAAGAGATCAATTAAATGAATTTCATATTGAATCGGGACGATCCGTTTTAGAAGGGGGAGAGTTATCCAACCCGTGAAACGGTTCCACTTATGGAATTTATAAACAAATTTTTGAATTCAATCTCAGCTATGTTACCCTTGCTTTCAGCGACATTGCCTTTGTTTAAAGACTCTGCCTTTGCCTTTGCCATTTACTTCGAGGGCCGCGCTTGACCGTCCTGCTAAGATAAATAAACCAATCGTAAAGTAAACACAAGCTTCCGTTCGAAGCCCAAACTTTTCCATTCAAAGCCCACAGTATTGCGTTCTAAGTTCAGAACATATTGCGTTCCGATTTTCAATCAAATTGCATCGGTCAGCATAATTTCATTTCACAACGAGATGCGACAGTTTCAGCATAAGCTTTTATTTTAAACAAAAATTAAAGTTCTGGAAGCTTAAGAAAAGGAAAGCTTCTGGCCGAGGTTCATTGGAGAGTTTTTTAGAATTAAGATTCAGTCCTATTTTGTCCAAGACCGCGATCGGTTCGAAAATAATAAATAAGTGTCTTGTAAAAGTGAAGAAGAAAAAAAGATTTAACACCAAGTTTAATAAAATAATAAAACCTTTTTTTTTTTAAATATTACCAGTGACGAATTTAATTGGCGCCCAACGTGGGGCTGCTTAATCAAAAGTTCTAAAAAAAAACAATTTAATGAAAATTAAAAATTAAATTTAAAAAAGGAACTCGAGCAGCCAAAAACTCAAATTTTTAGTGGAAAAATCAAAACATCCACCATAAATCGACGACACATAACATTGTGACAAGTGATCGTGATTTAAAACTTTAAATGGAAATCAATTAATGTAATAATCCATTTAAATAAGCTGGTAAAATATAATAAAGGTGGACCGAATAAATTAATTCACAGTGCAAGAACACACAACAAAAACAAAATAATAAATTCAGTGAAAACCAAAAAGTAATATTTAAAACATAGTAACAAAAAAAAACAAATTAAAAAAGAAAGAAAAATAAAAATCAATAATTAAACAATAATTAAAAAAAAAAAAAACTGGAATATTTCAATAAATAACAAAGAAGGAAGGAAGGAAGGGCTGAAGGGCAATCCCTCGCCAAAATTCAACACGACTACGACCAAAATAACAAAGAAGGAAGATCAACCTACAACCTCGCAGAAGGAAGACCCCATCGGGACAGTCTCGTGAGAAATTAATTTTCAATAAAAATAATTAAATTAAAAATTATAATCTAAGATCAGGGAATTAAAAAAAAAAAAAAAAATATAAATAATATAAGATTTAAACATTGATAGAAAGTAAGATAGATTCACGATTTAAAAAAAAAAAAAACAAAAAATATTAAACAATCTGGAAGATTTAATAAATAGCTTTGGTGAAATAAATCTAACCATGGCAACCGGAGGTTCAGCACCAAATTTTTTTGCAGGTAGTATAGCCACAGCAGGCGGCTTAACAGTGGAATTAATAAATAGATTGATAAATGTTCAATTAAATGAAGTGAGCAGGAAAATAGAAGGTTTAGAAGGAAAGTTAGCCACAGATGCAAACACTGTGGAGGATTATAAAATACAAACAATCGACCCAACTATAAAATGCGATACAACACTTGAAGTGGTAAAATCTTTACCAAAATTCACGGGTGAACCAACACAATATGTAGGTTGGAGGGAAGCCGCAGAAACTGTAATGAGTCTCTATAAAATTCAAAGTGAACAATATTTTATCGCCTTAACAATTTTACGAAATAAAATTTTGGGAGCTGCCCATGATGCTCTTACCAATCATGGCACCGTTTTAAACTTTAGAGCAATCTTATCTAGATTGGACTTTATATATAGCGATAAAAGCCCAATACATATTCTCGAGTCAGAACTAAGTATCCTCAGGCAGGGACGAATGACAGTTACAGAATACTATAATGAAGTCAATAAAAAAATGACACTACTAATAAACAAAACCATAATGACATACGGAAAGGACAGCGTAATTGCCAAAGAAACAAACAAAACAATAAGGAGCAATGCTTTACGAGTTTTTATATCTGGGCTAAATGGATCTATCTCAGAAACTCTTTTCTCATTAAATCCACCAGATTTACCCAATGCCTTGGCAAAGGTCCAAGAACTAGAATCAAACAATTTCCGTGCTCAATTTGCAAACAGGTTTAATGGATTTAAAAATGAAAATAAATATCAGGGAAACAACTTACGATTTGATCAAAAAAGACAGAACAATAATACTAATAAAACGGGAAATTATTGGAGTAATAACCAGAATTATAATTGGCCACAAAAGGGAAATTTTTGGCAAAACGATAATCATAATAATAATCAAAAGCAACAAGCCGTCGAGCCAATGGATGTTGATCCATCGATTCAACTCCAGAACAAACCTAGTTACAATCGACAGCCGAATAATAATTGGCAGGCAAATAATAATCGAGGTAGATACAATAATAATAATTATCAAAATAATAATCGATCAAATAACTATCGCGCAAATCAAAATAAAGAGCAAACTCAAGCTCAGAAAAGGGAACCAGAAGGAACAGTAAATCAGCCAGCTAATAAAGTAACCAGATTAAACAATATCAACGAAGATCATTTTTTAGACCAGACCCCTACAGGGGAATGCCTTATTTAAATAGGACAGACCGAAAAACCAAGAAGCAGTTAAAGATTTTAATAGATACAGGAGCCACTGCTTGTTATATAAAAAAGGGAATTTTCGAAAATAAAAATGAGTTATCAATATACAAAAAGGTAACTACAGTTCATGGGTATTCAATTATTAGGTATTACCATATTATAAATATATTTGAAACAAGACAATTATTTTATGAAATCGAAGGATTAGAATCCGATCTGCTAACTGGATTTAATTTATTAAGAAAAATCGGAGCTATAATAAATATAGAAAAGGGAGTCTTGGAATATAAAGGGAAAACAGAAAAGTTAAAATATTATGATAATGAGGAAAAAAATGAAATAAGTTTAATTGAAGAAAATAATATTCTTCCGTTAAAAGAATTTATTATAAAAAAATATTTTGATGAAAAAAATAGCGAAAACACAGATTCATTATTTGTGGAAAATAGTGAAAAAGGCTTGGGAATACAAAATCCTGAGAGTGCCGACGAAGTAAATACCGTCAATAAAAATACAATTATCTTGGGAATTCAAAATCCTGAGAGTGCCGACGAAGTAAATACCGTCAATAAAAATACAAATATCTTGGGAATTCAAAATCCTGAGAGTGCCGACGAAGTAAATACCGTCAATAAAAATACAATTATCTTGGGAATTCAAAATCCTGAGAGTGCCGACGAAGTAATTACCGTCAAAAATCAAATAAATAAAAATTGTTTGAAATATAAAAATTTCAAGCCCGCCGTCGTTGAGTTATCCGACAAACAACAGATAAACAATATAGGTACTGATCAATTAGACTGACTAAAGAAAAAAATAGTTCTCTATATTGAAAAAGAGCATTCAAAGATAAATATGCAAATTCCTTTTAGAACAGACATAAAGGGGGAAATAAATCTTATTCACGACAGGCCAATATACGGGAAACAATATCCGTACGCCTTTTCTGTCACCGACTTCGTGAACAGCGAAATCAGTAGAATGTTAGCAGAGGAAATTATAAGGCCCAGTCGAAGCCCTTATAATTCACCAGTTCTGGTAGTACCAAAGAAAGGAGAAAATCAAGACGGAAGCCGTAAATTAAGACTTGTCATTGACTATAAAAAATTAAATGAAAATACCATACCTGACAGGTACCCAATGCAAGACCCATCAGTAATTCTATCTAATTTGGGAAAAGCAAGATATTTTTCAACAATAGATTTAGAATCAGGTTTTCATCAGATATTAATGAAAGAATCTGATGTAGAAAAAACATCCTTTTCAATAAATAATGGAAAATGCGAATTTTTAAGAATGCCATTCGGACTAACAAATGCACCAAGAATTTTTCAGAGAGCAATGGACGACATCCTAAGAGAACAGATAGGGAAAACATGTCATGTCTACATGGACGACATTATAATATTCTCAAACTCGATTGAACAACATTATAAAGACTTAAACAAAATTATAAATATACTATTAAAGGCAAACATGAAAATCTCATTAGAAAAATCAAAGTTTTTCAAACGCGAAACCAGTTTTCTAGGATACATCGTACCTTATAACGTCATCAAAACAGACCCAGAAAATATTGACACCATAATTAAATATCCGCTTCCAAAAAATATTCGGGAACTAAGAAGTTTCTTAGGCCTTACGGGCTATTATAGAAAATTTGTTTTAAATTACGCCTCTATAGCCAAACCTCTAACAAAATATCTTGGAGGTCATAATGGCAAAATTTCAAAAAGAATGTCAACAAAAATGTTAATTCAGCTGGATGACCCAGCTATTAAAGCTTTTAACGAGCTGAAAGAAAATCTCATTGCTCAAGTAGAATTAGTTCAACCGGATTATAATAAAAAATTTACCTTGACCACCGACGCTTCGGACGTCGCAATTGGTGCAGTATTATCTCAAGAAGGTAAACCAATTACTTTTATTTCAAAAACCTTGACTAAAACAGAACAAGTTTATGCAACTAATAAGAAGAAACTTTTAGCCATAGTATGGGCTCTTAAAAATCTAAGAAATTACTTATACGGAGTGATTGGAATTGAAATCCAAACCGATCATCAACCATTATCTTTCGCAATCTCTGATAAAAATCCTAATATTGAAATGAAACGCTGGTACTCCTTCATAGAAAGTTTCACTCCTAAAGTCATTTATAAGCCAGGTACAACTAATGTAGTTGCAGACGCCTTATCAAGAATTCAGATCAACAACTTAACTGACAGTAACGAATCGGTCTCAGATCAAAACACTCAGCATTCAGCAGAGAGTAGTTTTGAGAATGTTATACAAGAAACCTGTAAACCCTTAAATCAGTTTAAGCAACAACTGCTATTAGCAACGGGGAGGTATACAATACATGAGTCGATTAATATATTCGAAAATACCAGACATATAATAGAATTTGACACTCCCGAAAATTTGATATCAATCTTAAGAGAATATATTCCTCCTAATTTAACAGTAGGTATTCATTGTACTTTAGAGGACTTTTATAGAATTCAAAAACCACTTAAAGATAATTTTGTGAATAAATTTTTGTATACAAAAATATTTGTCCAAGATGTAGAAACTCCTGAGGACAGAGCACTTATAATCGAAGAAACACATTGCAGAGCACACAGGGGACTTGACGAAAATTATAAACAAATCAGTAGATTGTATTATTGGCCAAACTTACTTACAAAATTAAAAGAATATATAAAAAATTGTAAAATTTGCAATGAAAACAAATATAACAGACACCCAACTAAAATTCCAATTGGAGAAGCCCCAATCCCGACTAAAGAAGGCGAAAATTTACACATCGACATTTATTACGCGCAAAGTCTTACTTTCATAACTTGTATTGACGCTTACTCAAAATTTTTAGTAGTAAAAGAAATTCAAAATAAATTAAATATCGAAAACAAAGTAATGGAACTTCTTCAACATTTTCCACAAGCCAAAGTAATAATGACCGATAATGAACCAAGCTTTACCTCGGTCCAATTTAAATCTTTTGCACAAAGGTGCGGTTTAACTTTACATTACGCAGACCCAAGGCACAGTACCTCAAACGGACAAGTTGAAAGGGCACATTCTACACTAACAGAATTAGCTCGCTGCATTAAAGAAGAATTTAATCTGACCGACTATTCCGAAATAGTAATAAGAGCCGCTCAAGAATATAATCAGAGCATTCACTCTACAACGAACCAAAAACCCTTTGACGTACTATATAATAAAATAAAGCACGATAACATTCCTCAAATTTTAAAAAATACACAAGAGAAAATGTTAGAAACACATAATGAAAACAGAAAAGAAAAAGTATATCATGTAGGACAGGTAATTTATGAAAAGAAACACGGGGAAAGAAATAAACTTAAAACTAGATATAAAAAACAAGTAGTTAAAGAAAATTTACCTAACAAAATAATAATCAACAATAGAAATAGAATTATTCACAAAGATAATATAAAATTCTAAAAATTTATATGTTACTTTTTTTTCCTTTTCCAGAAAATGTTTTATCAGGTGCTCACACTACACCTTATTTTATTAACAAAATCAGAAATAATAGACTATACAAGTCACGAGTATCTTTTATTCAAGGACAATAAAGACGTATTGACGTACGATTCATACGCAGAATTATTCCACGTAACTAACTTAAGTTTTTATAAAGAAATAATAAAATTGGAATCAGATAATATAAAAAGGGATACTAATAAAAGGTCACAATGGGAAATTAAATATGACATAGAAGTAATCGAATTAATTTTATCCCAATTAATATCAACTAGGTCAAAAAGGGGGATAAATGAGATAGGCACTGTGTGGAAATGGTTAGCTGGAACTCTGGATCATGATGATTTTATTAAAATACAGAATAAAATCGATGAATTAATTGAAAATAATAATAAGCAATTTATTATCAATTCCAAACTGTTTAAAGAAATAGAATCTCTTTCTGATGATTTTAAAAATGTTTTTATTGATCAAGATTTACCACTGCGAAAACATCGCTTACGATTATTAACATTTGATCTGCAAAATTTAATTGACACAATCACACTAGCAAAAATTGACGTTTTTAATACCAAAATATTAAACAATGATAACATTATGGAAATGTTAAAACATGAACAAAAACCAGTAATTATCGCTGACTTAATGGACATGTTTTTAAAATCGCACTGCATAAAGAACTTGTAATAATTTATATAAAATACCCAATAATAAAAAACAGATGCGAAATATATTACGCTAGAGCGATTTCCCAAATCGATGGGAAACTAGTATTAAGCAATCAAGTCGCAAAATGCGCAAATATGTTTTATGAAATGTCTAACTTTAAGAACGAACTTTTTAATAATTATTGCACTTTAAATAATGAAAAAACTTGTTTTACCCGCTTATTAAATGGCGAGAAATCCACTTGTAAAAAAATAAGAGAGAAAAATAAAAAAATAGACATCATACAAGATGGTGCCATTCTTATAAATGGTAACAATATTGTGAACAACTCTCATTTAAACGGTTCATTTTTGATAACATTTAATGGTACAACCGAAATTAATAATATTTCTTATACCAATTTGGAAAACAAAATTCTTTACTACTTAACTACGAACCACTTCAAAAATTATGAAATATCCGATTACATATTATCAAATAACTCAGAACTCTCTTTAGATAATATAAACATTTTAAATCCTTTCATTAAAATTAATAATACCAAAATATCACTTACCTTTATATTATTAATTTTAATCATTATATAAGTTAGCATGGAACCCAAAGGTGTTGCAAGACCGGATGCAATTCTTCAAATCGCCAGTCTCAATGAATGAAATCCGATATCCGAATCGCCGAGTGGTTGGGGAATGCACCGGGCACGAGGCGCTAAGTCAGCGGTCCCACGCTAGGGCCGTTAGCCAAAGCGGCCAAGCAATGCAGCGGGCTATGCAGCGGATGGGAACTACAAGGTCAGCATTCTGCCCATAGCCCCGCCGTCGATTCTCACCGTCGCTGCCGACGTCGGGCCTTCTGCCTGGCTTTCTTATAGAATAGTTAAGTTAGCTTTAAGTAGTTTCTAAACAGAGCTCGACCAGCCCAAACGGGCACTCAATAAATATTAATTACAATTATCCGATCTGCCCAAAAAGGGATTTCAATAAAATACAAATTACAAATATTAAACTGACCTAACTGTCTCGTCTTTACTGGCGCCCAACCGAGTTTACGCGAACCCGTGGAAAAAATAATAAATAGAATCTACAAAACTTGTGCGAGAAGTGAAATTAACAAAAGCTCGACATTTTTTTATGTGAACAAAACATTTATTTAACAAGAAATTCTTTGGACTAACTGCTGGACGCGGCCGTTAAATAAAAAATAAATTTACGAAAAATCTTTAAAAAAAAAAAACTTGTGCAAGAATAATTCATTTTAAAAAATAAAACACATGAAAATCAACGAAAGCTCAACGTTTTTTTGGGTGAAGAAAACGAAATTATTTTAAATCTACAACTCTGGAAAAAGCTGCAGATCGCAGCCCTTGGAAAACAGCCAATCTGTGAAAACCTAAGACCTGTAAACGAAACCTTCTGGAGAGTAGCTGTAGGGGAGGGCCCTCGCTACGTACATCATCTTCAAGACAACTGCACCTGGTGGATGGGCAAATTGTAACCCTATAAACAAAAGTAGAATCTTAAATGGAAATCATGTAAGTGGACTTTTCGTGAAAACCTTTAAAAAAAAAAAACTCAAATTTTTCCTAAGAATAAAATATTACTTTAAAAGCTATTACACTGAGAATAAAACATTTTTCTTTATCAATTAAGCCCAAAAATAAATATGAGAATTATTTACATTCGTCTTATCTGTGAATTGAGAATAAAATTTTAAATCTTTTTGTGTGCAAAAATCTATGTCAAATTCTGAGAAAAAAACAATATTCTCGCAGTGGAGAGATAAGAAATCAGATCCAGATAGTAGCGAGGAAGAGGGATTTGCACAAGACAGAGAAGCTATCGAAAATAACATATTCGTGGATTCAGATGAGGAGTTGTTAAAAGCTTACAAGAAATTTAATATCAACAAAAATAAAGAATCAGAAGAAGCAGTGGAAGCAGATGTTCGAGGTGGCAGTTCAGACAGCACTTAACCAACAAGCTCAGGTATTTGAAACAAAAATCAGAGAACTCTCAGAACAAATAAATGGGTTAAGGGTTAGTCTCCCACCGTGGAGGTGTATGAACAAATCTCGATAATAGAAGGAATCAAATGCGATGAACCTTTGGACATCGTAAAATCTTTGCCGGAATTTGACGGTAGGCAAGAGCAGTACATTTCGTGGCGGCAATCCGCCATAGTGGCTTTTGAAGTATTCAAACCATTTGTAGGTAGTTCAAAACATTACCAAGCCGTTGCTATTATAAGGCACAAAATTAGAGGATCGGCAGACGCCGTTTTAGCCTCTTTTAATACTGTTCTAAATTTTATGCGGCTGGGCGACATGCCCTTGGCGAAATATTATGATGAGGTCGAAAAAAAATTAACTCTGTTAACAAACAAAACGCTGATGTCTCATGATACTGCAGCTGCAACTGTCCTGAACGAAAAATACAGGAGCGACGCACTGCATACCTTTATTTCAGGGTTGAAAAACTCTTTAAAAATGGCAGTTTTTCCTGCAAAACCGAAAGACCTGCCCACTGCTCTCGCACTAGCACAAGAGGCACAGTCTAGCCATGAACGCAGCGTATTTGCAGCCACCTTTGCACGACACGCCGATGAAAAATCGGGAAAACCCCCAAATAAAAATACTAACTGGCGGCAAAACCAAAATTTTAAGCCACAAAATTTTAACCATGAAAACGCTAGCTACCGGCAGCGAAATTTTTCGCAAAAAAATCCGGGTCAATCGGTTCCGGAACCAATGGAAGTTGATCCTTCCTCACGGACCCGGCAGACTACAAATTCCTATAAAGGATATAGTACCCCTATGTAACAGACAAAAAGTGAATATCACAACTCAAGAACAAGAATACACCGATGACTACAACAAACATGCTCAAGACAATATAGAAGAATTCGAAGGTGATTTACTCCCAACCGAAGACTGTAATTTTTTTAGAGGGGAGTCCCTGCTCCCGTATGTAAGCCGAAGGATAGCAGGGAAAACGATTCGACTTCTAATAGATACAGGTGCGTCGAAAAATTACATAAAACCTTTGCCAGGCCTGGCACACATAAAAAACGTGGAGGAACCTTTTATGGTCTCATCCCTTCATAGCTCCTCTAAAATGGAAAAAAAATGTAAAATAAATCTTTTTAACGAAAATTCGTATTTTTTTATTTTCGAAAACCTTAAGGAATTCGACGGCATAGTTGGTCTAGATCATTTAAAGAAAGTAAACGCTCGAATTGATCTTAGCACTGGCAAGATTGAACATAATTCAGGCTCGGAAGAGAGACAATTTGCTAAATACAAAGATGTCAATTTTATTACTTTAAACGACGACGCCGTACCCATTGCGATAAGAAAGGAATTTAATTTAATGATCACTAAGAGGGCTGGGGCATTCGCTGACCCTAACCAAGCCCTGCCATACAATATAAATACGATTGCGACTATCCGCTCCGACGGGGAGCCGGTATTTTCTAAACTTTACCCTTACCCAATGGGCGTATCTGATTTTGTCAATGAAGAGGTTAAACAACTTCTAACAGACGGTATTATCAGAAAATCACGATCACCCTACAACAATCCTGTATGGGTCGTTGATAAAAAAGGCCATGATGAAAGTGGCAACAAGAAAAAACGTCTCGTTATCGATTTTAGGAAACTTAATCAGAAAACGATTGACGATAAATACCCTATTCCAAGTATTTCTACGATATTTGCAAATATGGGAAAGGCCCAGTATTTTACAACATTGGACCTCAAATCGGGTTTCCACCAAATCGAGTTAGCAGAAATAGATAGGGAAAAAACCGCTTTCTCTGTTAACAACGGTAAATATGAGTTCTGTAGACTACCGTTCGGACTCAAGAATGCACCCAGCATTTTTCAAAGGGCAATCGACGATGACCTACGGGAGCAAATATCAAAGACATGCTATGTGTATGTCGATGATGTTATTATCTTCTCTAAAATTAAAGAAGATCATGTTAAGGATATAAACTGGGTATCTCAGGAAAAGTCTAAGTTCTTCAAAAAGAGCGTAGAGTACTTGGGATTTATTGTATCATGCGCAGGACTAACAACGTCCCCTGATAAAATAAAGGCAATCGAAGCCTTCCAACCACCTACGTCACTTTATAGCCTTAGATCATTTTTGGGTCCCTGCAGCTATTATAGGTGTTTTATAAAAAGCTTTGCCACAATCGCAAGACCCCTAACGGAGATCTTAAAAGGCGAAAATGGTAAAGTCAGCGCTAACCAATCAAGAAAAATTAAAATTGAGTTATCACCCAAACAATTAGAGTCATTTGAAAAACTTAAAAAAATTTTAGCATCAGAAGACGTGGTTTTAGCGTACCCCGATTTTAACAAACCTTTTGATCTAACGACGGACGCTTTCGCGCATGGCCTAGGGGCCGTGTTGTCGCAGGAAAATCGCCCAATAACTTGGATCTCTAGAACAATCCGGGACAACGAAATGCATTTCGCTACCAATGAGCGAGAACTTTTAGCCATTGTATGGGCACTTAAAAATTTAAGAAATTATTTGTATGGGGTAAGAAAATTAAACATTTATACTGACCATCAACCTTTGACGTACGCAGTATCCGAAAAAAATACAAATGCCCTAATAAAACGCTTGAAATCTTTTATTGATGAACACAACGCCAATATATTACAAACCAGGCAAACAAAATGTTGTAGCTTATGCCCTCTCTCGCCAGAACGCGAATCCCTTACAGGTTGACCCCGAATCTGATATCGCTACCATCCATAGCGAAGATTCTCTTACATACACCATAGAGTCAGTAGATAAACTTGATAATTGTTTTCGTAGTCAGATAATCATCGAGGAAGCAGACTTCCCATCTAAGAGAACTTTTATTCTATTCAAAGAAAAAACCAGACATATTATTCGAGTATCCGACCGCGAAACTCTTCTAACAACACTACTAGACGTAGTAAAAGCAGATGTCGTCAATGCCATCCATTGCGAACTGCAAATTCTTGCTTTTATTCAGCATAAACTAATCGAGGCATTTCCCTCGACGACATTCAAGCATTGCAAATCGCTAGTAACGGATATTCCTGATCAAACAGAACAAAAAGAAATAGTAACGTTAGAACATAATAGAGCCCATCGAGCGGCTCAAGAAAATGTAAAACAGATTCTGAGGGACTATTTTTTCCCAAAAATGCTTCGGCTAGCAACAGAGGTAACACTAAATTGTAAAGTCTGCTCTATGGCAAAGTGCACCCGTCACCCTACAAGGCAAACAGTTGGCCAAACGCCAATCCCCTGTTATTCAGGAGAAATCCGTCATATAGACATATTTTCAACAGATGGAAAACTCTTCCTCACATGTATTGATAAATTTTCTAAGTTCGCTATTGTACAGCCGATCGCATCAAGAGCTATCGTGGATGTAAAATCCCCCATTTTAAATATTGTAAATTTATTTCCTAACACACAAACAATTTACTGTGACAATGAGAGATCATTAAACTCCGAGACTATTAAATCAATATTATTAAGTAATTTTAACATTAACATTGCGAATGCACCCCCCTTACACAGTACCTCGAACGGACAGGTCGAAAGATTTCACAGCACCCTTGCTGAAATTGCGCGTTGCTTAAAAATTGAAAAACAACTGAACGACACTGCAGAGGTTATCTTACTAGCCACAACTAAATACAATAGAACCATCCATTCAGTGACAAACAAAACGCCTATAGAAATAATACACTCTAGATCTGCAGAATTTGAGACGGAAATTAGCACAAAAATTCAACAGGCCCAGGAGAAAAGCTTGGACCAGATAAACAAAGACAGAATTTATAAAAGTTATCAGGTCGGCGACCAAGTTTTCTTGAAATCAAATAAGCGCCTGGGGAATAAACTGTCTCCCCTCTGCTCTGAAGAAATAATTGAGGCAGACCTTGGGACTACAGTTCTTATTAAAGGAAGGGTGGTCCATAAGGACAATTTAAAATAAAGCACAAAAATGATTTTTCTAGAGTTAATTTTAAATTAAGATTTTTTGTTTCCTTCTTTCTTGTTTTAGGTTAATGCTTTGGACTTTTATTCTGACTATGACCTTTTCGAAGGCCACTGCTTTAAAAATAAATGACTATTCACATTCAGACTACATACCGGTGATGGATGGAGACGTCACAATCTGGGACGAATTTGGGTATCTTGGACACTCCACAAATATTACTTCATATGAATTTTACGCACTCGAAACAAAGATACAATCACATGAGACGGGTATTGACCGTGGACGTCGGACGGATAGATTCCTTAGTGGGTACTTTAAGAGTTCATCATAGAAATGCACGGAGCATTAATATGTTAGGATCAGCGTTAAAAGCAATTGCAGGTAACCCAGACTTCGACGACTGGGAACAGGTCAAATTTAAACAGAACCAATTAATTGAATCAGAGAGTAATCAGGTAGAAATAAATTCTAGAGTACAAACACGTTTAAACGAATTAACCAAATCAATAAACGCAATTTACAAATCAGACGAAATGGACAAAAGTCACCTATTTGAAATAATCTTGGCCAAAAATAGAATTATAATAAATGATCTTGAAAACTTAATATTCTCAATAACACTAGCGAGGATTAACTTAATAAATCCTGTAATTCTGGACGAAATTGATATCAAATTAATCACGAAAAGCTCACAAACTTTAGTATTACTGATCTTTTAGAAGTATCCCAGATAAAAGCATTTCAAAATAATGACATAATACACTTCCTCATAAAATACCCCAAACCTAACTTAGTATGTAAGAAAATTTCTATCTATCCAATACAACATAATAATAGGATTCTAGACTTTGGGGAAAAGAACTTGGTCGCTGATTGTGGCAAAAAGTCATTTGCCATCCACCAGTGTGACGCTTCAATTGGAACCACCTTCTGCAGAATATCTGACTCCTCAACATGCGCTCAAGAATTGGTTTCCGGAACTGTCGCCCAGTGCAGCACCATTCCAGGCCACCTCAGTCCAATAACAACAATCGACGACGGCATACTCATCATCATCATACTCATTCGCAGCAGCGAAACTTCAACACGATGGCAGCCCTAAAAACCTTCCTAGGGGCACATATTTGGTAACCTTCGACGACTATGTTACGGTGAACGAGACCCTCTTCCAAAACCACTATGGCTTACTGAAGAAGAAACCTGCAGTATCAATGGTAGCCCATGTAAACATCACGGGCCACAAGGAACAGCTGAGCCTGCCTTTTCTGCACGAACTGAGCCTGAAAAATCTCCAACACATCGAGCGCCTTAAAGAAGAAATTGTAACGAAGCCACTTTTGTCCAGCGGTATTACTTTAGTAAACGTTTCGGTGTGCCTCTTCATCACCTATCAACTCCACCGACGTTGCGTTCGTAACCGCCAAAGTAAATTGACAGCTGTACTAAAATCTACGCTGAAGAAGTCCGAGGACGGCCTTCACTTAAAGGAGGGAGGAGTTAGCATGGAACCCAAAGGTGTTGCAAGACCGGATGCAATTCTTCAAATCGGCAGTCTCAATGAATGAAATCCGATATCCGAGTCGCCGAGTGGTTGGGGAATGCACCGGGCACGAGGCGCTAAGTCAGCGGTCCCACGCTAGGGCCGTTAGCCAAAGCGGCCAAGCAATGCAGCGGGCTATGCAGCGGATGGGAACTACAAGGTCAGCATTCTGCCCATAGCCCCGCCGTCGATTCTCACCGTCGCTGCCGACGTCGGGCATTCTGCCTGGCTTTCTTATAGAATACTTAAGTTAGCTTTAAGTAGTTTCTAAACAGAGCTCGACCAGCCCAAACGGGCACTCAATAAATATTAATTACAATTATCCGATCTGCCCAAAAAGGGATTTCAATAAAATACAAATTACAAATATTAAACTGACCTAACTGTCTCGTCTTTACTTATATTTGATTTTTTTACTTATTATAAAATACAAAAATGTCATATTATTTGTAACCAAAAAACAACAGCCAGAACCAGAAAAATCTATTAACCAAGAAAATTTTTTAACAGAATTAAGAGATCAATTAAATGAATTTCATATTGAATCGGGACGATCCATTTTACAAGGGGGAGAGATATCCAACCCGTGAAACGGTTCCACTTATGGAATTTATAAACAAATTTTTGAACTCAATCTCAGCTATGTTACCCTTGCCTTCAGCGACATTGCCTTTGCCTTTGCTTAAGATTCTGCCTTTGCCTTTGCCATTCACTTCGAGGGCCGCGCTTGACCGTCCTGCTAAGATAAATAAACCAATCGTAAAGTAAACACAAGCTTCCGTTCGAAGCCCAAACTTTTCCGTTCAAAGCCCACAGTATTGCGTTCTAAGTTCAGAACATATTGCGTTCCGATTTTCAATCAAATTGCATCGGTCAGCATAATTTCATTTCACAACGAGATGCGACAGTTTCAGCATAAGCTTTTATTTTAAACAAAAATTAAAGTTCTGGAAGCTTAAGAAAAGGAAAGCTTCTGGCCGAGGTTCATTGGAGAGTTTTTTAGAATTAAGATTCAGTCCTATTTTGTCCAAGACCGCGATCGGTTCGAAAATAATAAATAAGTGTCTTGTAAAAGTGAAGAAGAAAAAAAGATTTAACACCAAGTTTAATAAAATAATAAAACCTTTTTTTTTTAAAATATTACCAGTGACGAATTTAATTTACACACCATGCTTACCAGCAGAGTAGTGTACTCCACTATGGGATCAGCCCACTCGACCAGGAATGTCAGCAGAGGAACCCCACAAGCGGCCGTACTCTCAAATCTTTTATGGGTTTTAGTGGTCAACCAACTGCTATCACTTCTAGAAGAGGCGGGCACTAAAGTGGTAGCCTACGCGGACGACGTGGTTATCCTTATGCAGGGCAAATTGCCGCAAACGCTTTGTAATCTAATGGAGACAGCCTTATCCACCCTCTCCCGGAGGACGGCTGTCTGTGAACTGGGAGTTTGCCCAGAAAAGACCAAACTAGTTCTCTTAACAATGAAGTATAAGGTACCAAATCTAATTCTCCCAAAACAACACCAAACGCGCAACCAAGCAAAGTACCTAGGTATCATCCTTGACAAAAAACTCCTCTGGACAGATAACATCATAGATCGCACACGCAAAGCGACCACAGCCCTCTTCGCTTGTAAAAAAGCCATAGGGAGGAAGTGGGGTTTCTCCCCCATGATAGTTCACTGGCTATACACTGCAATAGTCAGGCCCATTCTCCTCTACGGAAACATCGTTTGGTGGCCTTCCCTAGAAAAGAATTGCAACCTCCGGATCCTTCACAAGATCCAAAAAAGTGCAGAACTTTGCATCAGTGAGGCGCTCCGCACTACCGCCACTGAAGCACTAAACACAACTCGATAACAACGTCAGCCCAACGGCGATTACTGGTGCTCTGACTAAACTGGGCATTGAGCGGCCCATAGAGGGACTCATACACACCATGCTAACCAGCAGAGTAGTGTTCTCCACTACGGGATCACCCCACTCGACCAGGAATGTCAGCAGAGGAACCCCACAAGGGGTCCTACTCTCACCTCTTCTATGGGTTTTAGTGGTCAACAAACTGCTATCACTTCTAGAAGAGGCGGGCACTAAAGTGGTAGCCTACGCGGACGACGTGGTTATCCTAGTGCAGGGCAAATTCCCGCAAACGCTTTGTAATCTAATGGAGACAGCCTTATCCACCCTCTCTAGGTGGACGGCTGTCTGTAGACTGGGAGTTAACCCAGAAAAGACCGAACTAGTTCTCTTTACAATGAAGTATAAGGTACCAAATTTAATTCTCCCAAAACATCACCAAACGCGCCTAACCTTTAGCAACCAAGCAAAGTACCTAGGTGTCATCCTTGATAAAAACCTCCTCTGAACAGATAACACCCTAGATCGCACACGCAAAGCGGCCACAGCCCTCTTCACTTGTAAAAAAGCCATAGGGAGGAAGTGGGGTTTCTCCCCCATGATAGTTCACTGGCTATACACTGCAATAGTAAGGCCCATTCTCCTCTACGGAAACATCGTTTGGTGGCCTTGCCTAGAAAAGAATTGCAACCTCCGGATCCTTCACAAGATCCAAAGAAGCACAAAACTTTGCATCAGTGAGGCGGTAGGTCCCCTGGACCTACTTGCCAAAATCTGGCAACTGCAACAGCGCTGAGGCTCCGCGAAGCAGCGGCATGGACAACAGGCTCTACGGGTCACTCCAGTATCCTAACAAAACATACATCCTTACCATATGGTACAGACTACGTTCCACCCATAGTCAACTGCGAAAGAAGATACAAGATCTTCATACCCACTGGTACAGACTGAGACAACCTCCCACACCAATTCGAAAACGCCGTCAACATATACACAGACGGCTCCAAGCCTAACACCCAAACAGGTGGGGGAGTCTTTTCCCCCGAGACATAAAAGTCTCGTTCCGCCTACTAGACCACCGTAGTGTTTTCCAAGCGGAAGTCAAGGCTATTCAGGAAGCCATGGCCAACCTGGACATGTCAGTACATCATGAAATAGATATTTTCATCTTCTCGGATAGTCAAGCAACCCTCAGGGCCCTCGACTCCTACACAACGAACTCAAACACAATCTCTGAATGCCGTAAATCTCTTAATGATATGGCCACTCATCTGAGAATCAACCTCATCTGGGTGCCTGGAGGGAACTGCATAGCAGACGAGCTAGTAAGACAGGGGACAACCGCCGATATCCTTCGCGATAAGGACACGGTGTGTATGCCCATGGCTTCCTGCAAGATCCTTCTCAGGCAGAAACTGTACACACTTTTCAAACCCTAGGTAGCTAGACACTTTCGAACCTTGCGGTCATTCAGGGCGTAAGCATCCATAAACTCTTATGTTTCTTGAGAAGAACAGAATACTTCGCGAAAGCAAATAACCCATGAGCTAGGGAAAAGGATCTAATCAAAGATCATGTGGTTTCACAAGGGGCCCAATGTGGCCTAAGTGTGCGGATGAGAATCTAATCTCCAACCACTCCAACCTAACCTAACCTAAGCGAAGACTTAAGAAAGGAAAGAAAGGGGAATCGGAAAAGTTAGCCCTCCATCAGTTTTTGTGACCCCGCCTGGTTAAACACGTTGATGAGAAATTTTGTAACCGGTTATCGAGTTAGTTTAAGTAAAGTTTTTAAAATGAAAAGGATCATATAGTGGTTGATGGCGAGGCAATTTAAAGTCATGCAAGGAGGCAGAGTCGTCATACAGTTTTTTTAGGAGGTGTATTTCGGTCGCGAAAATTTAAATGGTTTTGAGTTTTGGTTCTTATTTTTTTAATTATCTATAAATTTCCCGCAGTCAGCCGCAAATGTCTCGCCGAAAGCGCTTTCATCGATGGATGTTCATGCAAACGGTGAGTGCCTCAATTTTTGCATTTGAAAGATGAGAAGAAAACTGAAGACGGTATATAAAAAAAACAGAAAAAAAATCTAAGTAACACCGCACCCAAATGGCCTGCAATCATGCAAATCGAGATGTCAAGTTCTCTGCTTGTGACTTTTTAATGAAAGCTTTATTTTAATCATTTAGTTCGTATCATTTGCATCATTAATTATATAAGGTTGTAATTTAAATTGTATTTCCGCCACAACAATGGAATAGCTATCGCCAAGTTTTTGATGATGTTAATTGTAATTTAAAGTTTCATGATTGTATTTAAAACTATGTCTATCTCACTTTTGCATGTTTAGGACTAAGATATGTGCTCACCTTTATTTACTTTCTTAACTGGTAATAAAACCTTTGTAATGAACTAAAATAGCAGTCTCTTGCCGCAGATAGGATGATTCCGTGGTAGGGTAGCTTGAGGAACTTAGAAAACGACACAAACCAACTTTTGTATACCCTACAGTCTAGCAACCCAAAGCGTTGGAGATCAAACGCATAGAACGTACATTGGGATTCACTTCCAGAAACCCATGGCCACGGGTGATCTCTAAAGCGGAAGGTTGCAGAACAAAACAAATTAGGCATAAACCATTGTTATTCATCCGCTTGGGATTACTGTGCTTGTCTTATATGAAAGGAAGCGCAGGCCACGTATGATGGCAAGTGTCATTTGCCCGACGGCAAACATAGAGCACAGTGTCAGACGCTTGGAGATCCAGCGTGGAGCTTTCCGCTGGCCACGGCTGCCAACAGCTCGTGTTTGTCATGCAAGTGCAACTGCAGCTGCATTGCATGGCGTTTACTTTTCGTTCTCTTTTGCTCTTGCCGAAACTATCTCTCAAAAGGAAAGCGAGTTGCATTTGAAGGAATCAGACTATGCGTGCAGGCAAAATCATTTTATGAAATTTTGTAGAAGATTTTTGTTGGTGCCGATAGACATCTATCTTGTTTATTCAATTTAATTTTTATTTATTTATTTATTTATATCCTAGCACTACAAGTGCACACTTCTAATTATCGCGCTAGTTACATTGCGTTGATATTTTATATTATTATTATTTTTAAAATATTAAATTTAAATTAACTTAAATAATTAATTAAATTTTATTAAATTTCTCTCGGTCTCTTAATTAATATTAATGACTAACATCAAAGTTTCGTAGTATCTTAGTTACTATTATTATTGTTTTTAATATATATATATTTTTAATAATTTTTTTTTTTATTTTTTTGTATTTTTTTTCTATTTATTTTTATTTTTTTTTATTTTATTTCATTTCATTTAATTTTTATACTTATGTGTACTGGCATTTTTAAAGATCTTTAACTTTATTGTAAAATTGAGTTGCGCTCCTATTTGTTTTGTATTGGTGCGGTAGATTGTTCCATAACCGGATACCATTTATGAAAAATTGCCTTCTCGAACACAGTGTTTGTATTCGAGGGCATATGTAATTTTTGGTTCTTACAGATGTGGCTGGGGTAAGTTTATTGAAAAATTATATTGTGCTTCTCCACTCGTCACTATTTTGTGAAAGAAGATTAAAATTCTGAGATCGATCCAGGAGGTCAAGTTAAGGTCAAGTATTTTATATGTCAGTCCTGATACATGGTCAAAACGTCTTAAGTTAAACACACAATTGAATTAAAAGCTACAGTTAATGTGCGCAAATCCCGCGCATCTCAATTTCCAAGAATTTCTATGCCGTAAAAGAGAGTGGGCAGGAGGATAACTTTGGCGATTAATAGTCTAACTTCCTCAGTTAGGAACGATTTGGAGAATGAAAATTTTCTCAGCATAGCATATGTACGCCCTGTCGCTTTGACCATATGGTTGCTCCATGATAAAGTATTGTTAAATTTTATCTCTAGCTCAACTGCATTCACTTCATAGCTTATCGGCGTATGGTTTATATACAATTTTTGGTTTTTACCAATTACCAAGCACTTCGATTTTTTAGGATTTATACCCAATTGTTGTATATTTTAAATTTTGTGTTTGTAAATTTGTTTTTAAATTTAAAATTTAAAATTTTAAACCTTTGTATTTATATTTTCTCAAGTCTGCGAGCCGACATATACACGTCAGCCGCTGGGGTCAAATACAAAATTCTATTTTATGCAGCAAGATTTCTCTCGATGTACGTTTCGACCAGCCGAGCTTAATTAGGTTCGATCGCATGTTTTTGAAACTTGTAGGAGTTCTGATTTGCAGTTCAGTAGAAAGAGTTGAAGCGATACAAGGGAGCTCAACGATTGAACAGCTGATCGCAAGTTCATAAATATATTGATTCTACACGTTCATCTTATTCGCCTTAAGATAATCTTTTTATCGGTTTTTTTATGTTTATGTAATTTTAATTATTATAATTTAATATTGGAACTCTTGTATTTTTAGAAATTATTATAATTGTCTCATTTCTCCAGTTCCAAATTAAGAATTATTGTACCTTAAATTTATTTTAGTATTTCGAAGAGTTAATTTGTAGTTATTTTCCGATTTAAAAAGCATTCATTTTTGTTTCCTTTATATTAATAGGTATATTTGTTTTAATCGCACTTAATTAAGGATGAGCACTCCAGAAGAAAGCATAGAGCCGTCTCCTTCGCCCAAGTGCGTTCTCTGTGAAAAGCCTTTAGCGGCTGCTCAGCAGGCCAGGACTAATTGTGAACATGAGTTCCACAAAATGTGCATAGAGAACTATGGAAAGACCCACAGCACTTGCCCGACTTGTAAATCAATTTGTTTCGCGAAGATGCATCCTGTAACTAGGGGTCAGCAGGGTAGGATGCAAACCTCACCAGTGGGTTAAACAGCATCAGAGTCATCGGTAATAACCATGAAAAATTTAGGAAAAATTGTTGAGCAGCATATAAAAACATGTGTAATAATTTGTTGACTTAGCTTTCGGAAAAATGGCGAAATTGGTCGAAACTAATATTGGCGCACGTTTTCCCCAAGTATCTGAATTCAGGAACTTCAGTCCCTAAGACCAAATTCAGCAATGGGTTCGGACTTAAGACAGAGGCCTGATAAAGTTGGCCATGTTATTAAGGTGTGGAAGCTGAGATTGAATGGTCAAGATGGGTTAAGCGTTGATAGGTTCAGTAGTAGAGGCGCTGACTCACCAAACTCTGGAGGGAAATTTTTCTGTGTTGTGCAGCAATTCTAGCATATTATTTGACGGAAAGGCGCGGGAGGTATCACAAATCTTCGAGGAATTTGGGGTGGATCTCTCTGTGTGAAGCTTTACGCAAGCAATTTAGGCGTACCCCAACCGACGTAGACTTCAGAGAAGCGGTCCGAGATCGAAAACAACAGGAAAAAGAGAATTTAGCTTTTATGATGCGATCGTTCAGATTGCTGATTGTCTGGAGGTACCTATACCGGAGAAGGACTTGGTAGAGACGCTTCGCAGGAATCTCAGGCCAGAAATTAGGCATGAACTACTGAACGTGAGCGTAGATTCTGTTGCAAAACTTCGGGGTGTTTGTCGACGCAGAGAGAGTTTTCTCGAGGATGTTAGGCGAAGCTATGGTTACCAGAATCCAGCACCATTCCGTCGGCGGGTATCAGAGTTGGTGCAGGAGAGCCTTGGGGAGGACGCAACAGAGTTTTCCGATGGGGAACTTATAGTCGAGGTCGACGCTCTAGCATTGGTGTGTTGGAATTGTCGACTGTGGCGAAAAGAAGAAAATCTTTTGGTATGGTTATGGTCTTCCAAATATTTATAAGACGTCATGCTCTAAATGTCAAAAAATCGCACACGGCCAAGTCAACTGTCGTGTGTTCCTCGCCAAAAGCCGACAATTTCCGAGATAATTCAATAACCAACATAGATTCATCGACACTAGCTTAGACAAATGAATGCAAAGCAGTTGTTAAACCCATTCAGTTCTGGCCACAGCTCGTTCAGAAAAGGCAGACTAGTATGTTCCAGAAATGTAAACAGTATCAGATCATTTTGGCAAGCAACCAAAACAATAGAGGCCGTAAGGCAAAAGAGCTACGATCAGCGGCCGTATGCGGAAGTTCGTTTATTAGGTCAAAGGGTGTTATGTTTCTTAGACACGGGAGTCGCAATGAGTGCTATAGGAGGAAAATTGGCCGAACAAGTCATTAGAAACCGGATAACGTTTAAAAGGGTTCTGGGATCTCCTAGTACTGCAGATGGTAGGAAGCAGGACGTGGTTGGCCGTTTAAAGACATTAGTCCAATATGATGACGTTGTCGAGGAGTTAGATCTACACATAATCGCATCTCTTAGTCAGGAGCTGTTTTTAGGTATCGATTTTTGGAAAGCTTTCGACCTCCTGCCACCCGATATGAATATAGCTGAACTAGCAGATAATTCTCATGCCTTTTCCTACCAGTAGAGCAACGAGTTGAAGGCAGTGATCAATAAATCTCAATCTCAATAAATCTCTGGTTTGGGAAAGACGAGCCTCATATCGCATTCAATCGACATTGGCGATGCAAAGCTGGTTAAGCAGCGGCATTCCCCCGTATCTCCAGCTGTGGAAAAGCTTTTATACTCTGAGGTTGACAGAATGCTCAAGCTTGGGGTCATCGAAGAGTCGGCTTTCCGATGGTACTAGTTGAGAAACCAGGAAAGGTACGGTTATGTCTAGATAGCAGGAAATTGAACATGGTGTCCACAAAAGATGCTTACCCTCTCCCGCAGATAGATGGCATTTTGAGTAGATTACCTAAGGCAAATTTTATATCCAGTCTGGATCTGAAGGATGCCTATTGGCAGATACCTTTGGATCCCGCTTCGCGTGATAAAACTGCATTCACAATACTGGGGAAACCCCTGTATCAGTACAAGGTTATGCCATTTGGCTTGAACAAGTCTTCGCAGACCATGACAAGACTCATGAAAAAGGTGATAGCTGCCCATCTCAGAAACGCAGTCTTCGTCTATTTGGACGGCTTGCTTATTGTGTCCGATAGCTTGGAGGAGCACTTGAAAGTGTTAAGCAAATTGGCAGGATGCATAAAATCAGCGGGTCTAACTCTGAGTGTAAAAAGCAAGTTCTGCATGAAGAGCGTAAATTACCTTGGGCATATCGTAGGGTAAGGTACGTACGGACCCAGATAAAATATCAGCTATGACGGAATCTCCACTGCCTAAGTCGTTAAAAGCTCTTAGAAGGTTTTTGGGAATGGTGGTATGGTATCGAAAGTTTGTAAGCAATTTCGCTTCTGTTTCAGCACCCCTTACTGACCTATTGAAGCCGAAAAATAACTTTTCGATGACACCGGAAGGACAGCAGGCTTTCGAGAAATTGAAAGAGATGTTGAGTTCAGCTCCAGTATTGCGCAGCCTTGATTTCAGCCAACCTTTTTACATCCATTGCGATGCGAGCAAGACAGGTGTGGGCGGTGTTCTAGTACAGAAATCCAAAAATGGTGACGAATACCACATAGCCTTTATGTCCAAAAAGATAAATAAGGCGCAGAAAAATCATTCGGTGACTGAGCAGGAATGTCTAGCTGCCATTATATGTGTTAAACGTTTCCGAGCGTACGTAGAGGGTCATGAGTTTACCATAATTACTGACCACGCATCTTTGAAGTGGCTTATGTCGCAGACAGATCTGCATTCTCGGTTAGCGCGGTGGGCGTTAAAGTTACAGGCTTTTAACTTTAAAATTGAGCACTGAAGCGGAAAACTCAATGTCGTCCCGGACGCTTTGTCGAGGGTAAATGAGGAAGAGGTAGCAGCATTAGACGCTAGTCACGGATTACTGGTGGACTTGGACTCGCCGCATTTTAAGGATGCAGATTACTTAGAGCTGATTTTGAGAGTAGGGGCCAACGCTGACAAACTTTCGGATCTAAAAGTATCAGATGGTCTGGTGTATCGAAGAAGGGAATACACTTCAGGAGAAGCTATTCATTATACCTTCTGTTGGAAATTGTAGGTACCTCAAGGTTAGGTTTCAGAGGCTTTAAAGAAGGCTCATAATGAGCTCTTGGCATCTCATGGGGGTGTTCACAAAACGCTAGCAAGATTGAGGCGATATTATTATTGGCCCGGACTGGTAGAGGACGTTAAACAGTAAATCGAAGGTGCATCACTTGCAAAATGACAAAGGCACCAAAAAAGACATTACGTCCACCTATCGGTGCCCAGCCAAAATCTAGTACACCTTTCCAGACCTACCCCCGCTCAAAGAGTGGTAATATCGGAAGTTTTATTGTTATTGATATTTGCATTTGCATTTTTGTAGCGCTTGCTTTAGCAGAAGTGGCTCCATCTGTAGTTCGTAGAGACACAAGGGTGGCGCCATCTAACAATCGTGCGAGAAAATATTCTGTAGCAGTTTTCGGATTAAATAAGAGCAACCGGGGCAAGTGTCCGGCTTTCTTGGGTCTAGTTTATCACCTTATACTCCGGGTTTGGGTTACCGCCAGAATTTTGGCATCAGAGTCGGTCTCTTCCGTTTTGGCAGCCTAGGCGATCAGAGGTGAAAGATTTTCTATAAGTGTCCCATCTGCAAAGTTTAGCGCGAGTGACTAAGTTCAGCCTTTTCCACGTTTTGGGCCACCTGAAAAGAAGGAAAAATAATCAGAAAATAACTGCGTCTTAGAGTGAGTTGTAGCAGAGATCGGAATGTTCGGGGTCTAGAGAGTAACGTTGAGCATATTCGGCACCTACTGGCCCGTCCACAAAAGGTTCCTGCGCGGCCGCCGTTTGTTCGAGCGAAATCTGTGGAAGTCATCCCCTAATCGAAGTCTGTCAAGCTGGTGGAAAAACTGGATTGAGAAGCAGAAGAAAATCTCTCAGGGCCACGCCAACAGCGTTTGCATTTTGGCGGAATTAGGAATAAGAGGCCGACGCATGTAACCATTTCGTTTGCTTATGTTCTAAATCGAAAGCTTTTGCTTGGGGACCGTTCTTCGGTTAAGCGAGAGCGAGAGGGCAGTCACTTGATCGCGCTGTGAGACGTCGGTCCGTCGCGGGACCGCGGCGGAGTTTTGCAATGGAGCCGTGAATTTGCCGTGAAAGTGCCTGAAAATTAAGCTAAGACTTAAAAAAGGAAAGAAAGTGGAATCGGAAAAGTTAAGTTAATAAGAAATCTTTTAGCCGGCTACATTCGGGCATAATGTAATGTAATACGAGTTAGTTTAGGTGAAGTTTTTAAGATGAAAAAGATCATATAGTGGTTGATGGCGAAGCAGTTTAAGGTCTTGCAAGGAGGCAGAGTCGTCATCCAGTTTGTTTAGGATGTGCATTTCGGTCGTGGCCGACAAGCAGCCAGCCCAGCATACCCGCGTGCGCTTGGTTTCCATGGTACCACCTCCGCCTGAATTTTGTTTGAATATGGCGACTCGTTACATTTAAAAATAATTAATTCCAATATTAATGATAATAAGTCTTAACGCCCAACTGCAAGGGCCACATAAACATTATGTGACTCATACACACCAATAAATTTGATTGTATTCAGTCTAATTAAATAATTCAGGTTTGACCAAAATTCAAGCGGCAGAATATTTCATCCAATTCTGCTGCAGTCATTAGGATTATCTATTTCAAGTTGCTGCTGATATTTCGCAAACCATTATATTTTGTTAGTTTTTTTTTGGTTTTCAAAGAATAGGAAGACGGAAGAACTAATTATTAGTAATTTGGTCAACCGACCACCTTGAGGAACTTAGAAAACGACACAAACCCACTTTTTTATACCCTGCAGCCTAGCAACCCAAAGCGTTAGAGATCAAATGCATAGGACGTACATGGGGATTCACTTCCAGAAGGAAGTGCAATTGCAGCTGCATAGCATTGCGTTTACTTTTCTTTCTCTTTTGCTCTTGCCGAAACTATCTCTTAAAAGGAAAGCTAGTTGTTTTTGAGGGAATCAGACTATGCGTGCAGGCAAAATCATTTTATGAAATTTTGTAGAAGATTTTTGTTGATGCCGATATATATCTATCTTGTTTATACAATTTAATTGTTGTTTATTTTAAATTTTGTGTTTGTAAATTTATTTTTAAGCTTAAAATGTACAATTTTAAACCTTTTTGTTTATATTTTCTCAAGTCTGCGAGCCGACATATACACGTCAGCCGCTGGGATCAAATAAAAAATTCTGTTTTATGCAGCAAGATTTCTCTCGATGTACGTTACGACCAGCCAAGATTAATTAGGTTCGATCGCGTGTTTGTGAAACTTGTAGAAGTTCTGATTAGCAGTTCAGTAGAAAGAGTTGATGCGATACAAGGGAGCTCAACGATTGAACAGCTGATCGCAAGCAAGGACGTTAACCCCAAACAGAAAGGGAAAGCTTAGAAGCATTACACTCTCTGGCAATATTTTCAGCTGATAATTCCCAAACATATTGGGTTTATTTAGAGAGATTTAGATTTATCAATCGATCTCGGGCTTATGCACAGCTGAAAGTTTATAAATATATTGATTCTATAAGTTCATCTAATTCGCCATAAGATAATCTTTTTATCTCTTTTTTTATTTATTTATTTATTTATATAACGCTAACAAGTAATTATAAACTAAATGCTAACAGTGGCCATGAGCTATAGCAGCTATAGGCCTTCAGCTCTTCTGTTTTAATATAATTTCATTTTGTTTTCTTTTGTCTATTTAAATCTACCTTATTTTCTACATTTTAAGATACTTACAATGTTTTATTTTTATGCTTATTTTTGATTTTATTTTTATTTTATTTAAATTATATTTTATTAATAATTTTAGATTTGATCAGGAAGTTTGAGATGATGTTGAAGTTGCCCAGCGCTGAGGCTCCGCGAAGCTGCGGCATGGACAACAGACTCTACGGGTCACTCCAATATCCTAACAAAACATACATCCTTACCATATGGTACAGACTACGTTCCACCCATAGTCAACTGCGAAAGAAGATACAAGATCTTCTACCCACTGGTACAGACTGAAACAACCTCCTACACCAATTCGAAAACGCCGTCAACATATACACAGACGGCTCCAAGCCTAACACCCAAACAGGTAGGGGAGTCTTTTCCCCCGAGACATAAAAGTCTCGTTCCGCCTACTAGACCACCGTAGTGTTTTCCAAGCGGAAGTCAAGGCCACTGGTACAGACTGAGACAACCTCCCACACCAATTCGAAAACGCCGTCAACATATGCACAGACGGCTCCAAGCCTAACACCCAAACAGGTGGGGGAGTCTTTTCCCCCGAGACATAAAAGTCTCGTTCCGCCTACTAGACCACCGTAGTGTTTTCCAAGCGGAAGTCAAGGCTATTCAGGAAGCCATGGCCAACCTGGACATGTCAGTACATCATGACATAGATATTTTCATCTTCTCGGATAGTCAAGCAACCGTCAGGGCCCTCGACTCCTACACAACGAACTCAAAAACAATCTCTGAATGCCGTAAATCTCTTAATGATATGGCCACTCATCTGAGAATCAACCTCATCTGGGTGCCTGGACACCGCAATATTGAGGGCAACTGCATAGCAGACGAGCTAGCAAGATATGGGAAAACCGCCGATATTCTTCGCGATAAGGACACATTGGGTATGCCCATGGCTACCTGCAAGCTCTATCTCAGCCAGAGACTGTACACACTTTCCAACAACCGTTGGAACTCAATCTCAACATGCCACAATTCTAGACTCACATGGCCAAACTACAATTCGAAAATATCAAAAACTCTACTACAATTTAGCAGGGAGGATATGTCAACTCCTAAATGCCCTCACGGGCCACTGCCTTATAGGGATTCATGCGGTCAGGCTGGGACTCAGTTACCACGACTTCTGACTAAGATGCAAACAAATAGACGAAGAGGAGAGCACCGAACACCTCCTATGCTTTTGCCCAGCGCATAACCTAAAGCGTTTTCAAACCTTAGGTAGCTACACACTTCCGAACCTTGTGGCCATTCAGGGCGTAAGCATCCCAAAACTCTTATGTTTCCTAAAAAGAACAAAGTACTTCGCGAAAGCAAATGACTCCTTCATGAAGTTAAACCTTGAAATTTTAAAGTACTGGAGTTAAATTTTATGTTTTTATATGCATTGCCAGTATTTGTTTTATTTATATTAATTTATTCAATTGGATTCCTATGTTATTCTTTTATATATTTATATCTTATTTAATATGAATTTAAAAGTTATATCAGGGTTTAAATCTTATTATATTTAAATGTTAAACAAGCTTTTATAATGTTCTAGAAAACTATTTTTTTGACCCGAGCTAACATGACCCTTTGATACCTCTGAATGAATGGGGCTATTGTTGAAATTAGGGATTCTTTTTCCAGGATGCTAATAGCCATAAGTTGGGAGGGCAATCAAGCCACGAAAATTCTGAGGTCTTGGGAGTTCGGCATGATCCGAAGCAAAGGAATTTTGTTTCTATCCCTTTCTAATCCTTTTCCAGTTCTATATGGCTAGGATGAATGATGATCCTCACACCGAATTCAGCTTGTGCTTTGCTCGCAAGTTTTTTATGAAGATAATGGGTATAGGCACCTTGGGGGGCGTGGCAAGAACACCACCCTAATTGCTGGCGAGCGGGAGTCGGACTTAACCGACCACGGTTTGATCTAAACTTGAGTGGGGAAGAAAAATACTATTACCTTCTATCCACACCGAGTCCATAAGTTTTTTATCAAACGCATAGGAACTGCAGGAAATTTTCTAATTGCCGAACCACGGATGATGCTAGAACGCAGACTATTGATTAAGTTTAAATAAAATAAATTAACATTATTTTTCTTAAAAATATATCGCTTTGGAATTACAGCAATTATTTGTATGTTGAAATTTTTGCTCGCCAATAAAATAAAAGAAAAATTAAAATGTTTTCATTGCAGTACACGCAGCTTGGATGATAGGCAAAAGTGGTTAGCTGCAATCGCCTAACCGCTGTCGGCAAGACGCAGCTTTTGTTGTTGTGTTTGCACAAGCATCAGCTGTCAGGCGCCACTCACGTGCATTCTTATCGCTGCTCTGTCTTCTATTCTCTTTTCTTCTTTGCATTCAGGTTTTGTATAGGGGGGATTAGTTATGCTCAGGGTCAATTATTTATTGATTGATTTATTTGTCGTTTCCGATCTTTTTGTTTTGCTGGATACTCATCGTACTGAAATATTTATTCCATTTATATTTTGGATCTAAATTTTAGATCTAAGTTTTATCAGTTGGTTCGGTTTGGTGGTTCGATCAAACCGAGGATAAGTCAGTTTTTAGTGGGAAGTAAGTGGAACATCTGATCCAACAGTGAGCTTATTGACCTTTTCGTTTCATTGAGTTGCATAAAATACCTCATTGGAAACTTACTAATATCTCTAAGATAATAGTAAGATTATTTTTGTTTGATCGTTTTTTTAGGTTTGTCGTGGTAGATTTGAATTTTGTTTGGTTTAATTTCGCATTTACAACAAATCTTTTGAGCAAGCGCCATGGCAGGTGCAGACGGAAACGCAGCACAAAAGTGCCCTTTGTGTGAATCCACCTTAGAGGCAGGAACAATTTTCAAAACTAGATGTGGGCATGTATTCCATCAGGCATGTATTGCAGGCTATTCTAAAAATAAAACAACGTTTCCTATTTAAAACACAGTGTGCTTTAAAAGACCTGGTACTCCATCTCAAAATACTAGGTCACTTAAAAGGCATGTGATAGATGCTACCCCCAGTGGCTCGTCAGGGGCAGCAGCTTTGGGAATGGCTCAGAAAGAATTGACCCAGAGTACAATATTAGACGTGGAAAAGTCCATGCAGATTGATTTGTTGACAAAATTATCAGAAAGAATGACTAGGTTGATTGAAGCCAATTTGTCTACACCCTTTCCAGCTGTAGAAGTTGCTAATCCGGAACTAGTGCTTGGAAGAGATTCTCTAGGTCGAATTCCAATGGTCAACATGGATGGACCATTAGGTTCCGGTCGCGAAACACACAGGAGTAGTCACTCAGACCTAAGCCAGAGCCCCGACAAAGTATGCCATATCTTAAATAGTTGGAAATTGCGGTTTAGTGGAAATCCGAAAGGTCTCAGTGTCGACAATTTCATTTAGCGAGCGGAGGCTCTGACGAAACAAACGCTGGAAGGAAATTTTTCGATCCTGAGCAGCCTTCTGTTTAAAAGAAAAGCGAAAGAGTTCTACTGGAGGTACCACAAGAATACCCAGGAATTGCGATGGGATTATCTTTGTACTGCAATAAGAAGGCAATTCAGAGAAGCTCGGACGGACTTAGATATCCGAGAAGCTATTCGGGATTGGAAGCAGCGGGAAAGAGAAGGGTTTGATACATTCTATGATGCAATAGAGGAATTAATGGACAACCTGTATATGCCCCTAGCCGAAACGGAAGTGGTAGAAATTTTAAAAAGGAATTTAAGGCCGGAGATAAGACACGAAATTCTGAACATCCCAGTTCGAACGGTAGAATGATTGACGGAAATATGTCGACGCAGGGAAAGCTTTTCAAAATCCCAGGGATATCAGAAGGTAGTACCATTTCACAAGCAAGTCTCCGAGTTGGTTGAGGATATGGTGGATGCTGAGGAGTTTTCCGAGGGTGAAGGGTGAAGGCCATCGACACGAGCAATAAAAACAAGCAAAACATGGAAGAACGCTATAGTCGAGTACCTCGACTATCAGATACCCGTTACTCAGCTAAAGGGACCAAAGGGAAATGGAGATATTCAAGCAGCAAAGCGAGATTAAAATACGCCCCCTACCGGCGGTAGACAGGTTTAAGCGTTATGGGCGTTAGAGTGGGAGTGGCAAATTTTTTTGTGATCAATCGATAGGTATTGACAAGACCAATACATTTCAGTTACAATTTTTTATCTAGCATGAAAACTGTGGGCGTCACAGGCTTGGGCGGTTTGTGGGCGTTAGAGTGGGCGTGGCAAACTTTTTTTTGGGTCAATCGATGGGTATTGATAAGAACAATACACTTCAGTTAAAATTTTTATTCTAGCATCAAAACTGTAGGAGCCACAGCTTGGGCGGTTTGTGGGCGAAAGAGTGGGCGTGGCACATTGCTGAAACAAACTTGCGCTGCGTAAGAAGCTCAGGAATGTGCACGCCAAATCTCAATAGCCTAGCTCTTATAGTTTCCGAGAACTCAGCGTTCATCCGGACAGACGGACAGACGGACATGGCTAGCTCGACTCGACTAGTGATCCTGATCAAGAATATATATACTTTATGGGGTCGGAAACGTTTCCTTCTGCCTGTTACGTACTTCCCGGCGAATCTAGTATACCCTTTTACTCTACGAGTAACGCGTGTAAAAACGGGAAATCGAACACTTTCAGCGGTCAACAACAGTCAAGTGTTCAGAAGAACAAGTCGACAAACGGGGAGCTGAATTAGTAGGTCCTTTTCAAACATTCGAAGAACAAGCTAGATCATCTCCATCTGATCCGATCAAGGAATGTTGGCCAAATCTGGTTGCTCAACAAGTCGTAGATCTAAGGCCAAACTTAAAAGAAAAAGTGGCATCTAGAAACACTAATAGGATAAGGTCTTGTTGGAAGATTGTGAAAACTATAAATACTATTAGATTCAAAAACAAGATAATCGTCCATATGCCGAAGTCATGCTATTAGATAGGGTAGTGGTTGGACTGTAGTAGGGTGTATTTGTATGTTCTGAATAAAACGAGGGTGTATTTGTATGTTCTGGATAAATTTTTATTGTATGTTCTGGATCACTTTTTCGCCGGTGCGGGGGCGCTTATCGCGAGCGGAAGTTGTTGTTGTGGAAGCTTCTAGGGCCGCGCTCACTTCCCCTCCCCCTTCCCCACCCGCTTGTCCTGGTGCTTGACCCTCTGGGGGGTTGCGCTCACTTCCCCTCCCACTTCCCCTCCCACTTCCCCTCCCACTTCCCCTCCCACTTCCCCTCCCCCTTCCCCTCCCCCTTCCCCTCCCGCTTGTCCTGGTGCTTGACCCTCTGGGGAGTTGCGCTCACTTCCCCTCCCCCCTTCCCCTCCCGCTTGTCCTCGGACTCTCACTCTCCCCCTTCCCCACCCGCTTGTCCTCTCACTCTCGTTTAAAAGTTATGTATGTATATATTGTTATCGTGAAACATTGTTGTGTGTATATATATATTGTTGTTATCGCTTACCACATGTATTTATTTTATTTAAATATACTACATACATAAGTATTTATCTCTCTTTCTTTTCAGATTTTTTTTCGTCTCGCAAACTGGTATAAATATGAGATGTATAGTACTGGAGTAATTCAGAAAGCAGAAGTCAAATTCAGAGCAAGAACTCACTTACACTATTTGAAGAATCCTTCATCATCAGCATTATAAGCAGCAGCAGCAGCAGCAGCAACATGTCTGACTTTGGAGAAAAGTTTAACGAGCTTGGGGCCGTTTCTCTACCCCCAATTAAGAGTGTTAAGGCTCTCCCGTTTGACACACCGATTGTGATACAGAACGCAGAAGTGAAGCAGACACGCTTCGGCGCTAAAATTATGCTCACATTTGAAGATTTTGTGGTGCTCTTACCAGAACGCTTTAGTACTCTGTCATCGAAAGCTGTGGAGCACATGGCGACGGGGGGCTACAAGCTAGTCAAACTTAAATCAGAAGGGGATAATTATATTTTAAATTTTTGTAACGAATGAGAAAAAAAAAAAAAACTTTTTTAATTAATATTTAAAACAAAACAAAAACAAAAATGGCTGATGCTTTACATAAAAATAACAATCCTGGGCCTAGTAACACAAATCCTGTCGCTAGTGAAATACGACATTGTGATGTCTGTAATCTAAATGTTGCTAAAATTAGTTGGTCGCATCACATACGCACCAACTTGCATAAACAATTATCTGGTGCGCAAATAAGTGATAACTTGCGGTGTATAAGAAGTGCATTTCGGAATCGTATTGAAACTTATATAATCACAAATCCAAATAAAGAAAGCTTGGATATCAATTTATTTCAACAATCAATCAACGAACAAGTGATCACTCTACTCCAAGAAGCTCAAAAAAAAAACACGTCAATATCAAATTTAATTTTGAACAATTCTGTAATTATGTTTTGATTAAAGAGAGTGAAGATCATTGTGAAATCAATCTAAAGTCATTTCAAACAAAAATGCAAGTCTTAAATCCAACAATGAATCAGACTGAAAATCTAAATGAAATAATCAAAAATTTAAATGACTATATAAAAAGTGAAATAAGCGAGTTTCAAGAACGAGACAGTGGTTGGTCCCTAATTGAAATACTTCATTTAGAAGTTAATATAAATAAATATCAGCCAATAAAGGGCTTAAATTTCATTGGTTTACCAAGAGAAATAGTAAACAGAAAAGCCTGCATCAACGTGCAAAATAGAGACGAATATTGTTTTAAATGGGCATTAATATCGGCTTTTGTGAAATTACCTTGTAATAAGAATCTACCCAATCAATATAAACGTAAAGGCATTTACAACATTGGATCGGATATAATAAATATAAAAAATAAATCGTTAAATTTTAGTGGGTTAAAATTTCCCACACCGGTCGACAGCATAAAAATATTTTAAGAAAATAACCTGTTACGTGGGCATATTAGTGCCCGAGTCCTGACAAGGACTTGGGCCGAGGGAGAGGCGTCCGATGTTCAGGCACCATTTGCCGGCATAAGCTACGTCGTATTCGGGTCGTGGAATCTTGGTAAGCCTCTCTCCTCTCCAACATAACGAGAATAAATATTAAAAGTGCCTGGAAAAATAATAATAGTCATCAAGTTCGTCAGTCATCAGTCCACACTGCCCAGCAAGCTTAGCTGTCGCTTGATCGCAATACGATCGGGCTGTGTTTTTGGCCATATTCCCTCTCCTTCACACAATCGTGTGCCAATGGATCGTCGCGGGCCGCGCAATACGATCCCCTATTGTCAAGGTTCTCCGTCGAAAGTTATGTCATTGTTCTTGGCCTACTTCACTCCTCGCGTCAGCACACCCCCTTTGTTATAGTTCTAGCACGCCATGGTTTTCAATTATTTTTCACATTATAAATTTATTAAATAATATTTAGGTTGGCGTGCGCCGGTGTTGAATAACATAATATTGGCTACTTCATATAGGAATTAAATTAATTGACAATTATTGTTTTAGCGGAGAGTATCGAATTTATCACCTATGAAAGTGCACACATCAGAAAAATACTGACTATTCACGACTACAAACGTCGCTCAGAGGGCTCTTGCAATTATCAAATAACTACAAGGCTGATACTCGCCGCTGCAAAAGTTTATAGTAGTCTATAAAACTGTAGGATACTGCACGAATATTTATATATGTATGTTTATAAGAAAGGAACCGTGTCCCGACAAACTTACCCCCTCTTTAAATCCTGGGCGATGAGATCTCGACGCTCCGGATCCTGGGCTTTGGGAAAATATTATATTGGATGTATATATATATATATAAATATACGTGCACCAAAATACGGCTGTTCTTAAGTATATCAATTTACTTAAACACAAAATATATATATATTATGCTAGAGGCATGCGACTTCTTCAACGGCTGGTGGAGAGATTCGTCCTCTCTAATTGTTTATCATGATTCGCACTTTGTCTATTGATTCGGTTGGTTTAAATATATTTCAATGCATGTTTGAATGCTTGATTTTCACTTGTTATCCAATTGTATTATTTGAGGATATTGGTCCTTGGTTATGCATGAGTTCACTTTAGCTTTGGTTGGCTCGATTAACACATTTATATTGCATCACTACTTTCTCCGACGTATGCTATTGGTCGCTACGCTCTGAACGGATGGTTCCTACAGCTGAACAAATTTCAGGAGCATGGAGATCACGGATACTGCGTCCACAAACATCGCAGTATGTCGGATGTCGTCCTTATTGTTGATCTTCTCCACGTTCTTTGATGGCAATAGCGGCGCTGGTTCGACACAAGATTATTTCGAGCTGCAATTGTGTTCTCCTCAAGGATTGTTGGATATGGTGGCTGGTCCTGGTGGCTGGTCCTGGTGGCAGAAGACTCCATGGACGACTGCCCCAGGGAAAGTCGCCTTCCCTCGAAGCTGCCGGCTTCCGTCAGCAAGACACCCAAATGGATTCTCTACCTTTCTCTATTTGTCTAAGGTCTTTTATACCAGACTAGAGCTTTTACTTGGCTGCGGGTACGGATCGGATAAACTAGGTGTTCCCACCTAGAATTACTGTTTCTTGATATCTGCTATGTTGGTAGTCAACGGCCGGCTGTTGCCCTTTGCCAGCTACCTGAGTATGGTTACCAATAGGTCGATAGTGGCCGTTGTTCTGGTCACGCGACACCCGAGACTTGCCGAATTGCTTTTTCTTCTGCCTTTACCAGTATGAGTCTGGTTAGTCACATGCACCCCTCCCCTTGGCTAAAGTTTCGTCGTTGTTTCTCTATGTGAATCTTTCTATGTGGAGGGCGTACGTAACAAATCCTGAAATTAGTGTAACTGTGTTGGGTGTAGACAGCGATGAAAAGACAATTATCGGCCCATATTATTTAACTAATAATAAAATTAGCAACTACTACTTCTCGAGAAGGATGACAAATATCACTATGCTTGGATTAAAAATATTTCCAAGTAAGTATTAAATTAGAAAATTAAAAAAAAAAATATATATATATTTCTCTGCTTCTCCATTAGATTACTTCGCAAACAAATAACGAAAAGTACGAGGAAGATTCATCTATGCAATGGCTGTTTTCTACATTTCTACGATAGCGACAAACTGGAACGACATATTATGGAGTGTTATAGAATTATAACTGAGATGCCCACAAATGAAACGGCGACTTTAAGATTTAAAAATTTAAAAAATCAATTAGATGTTCCTTTGGTAGCATATGCTGATTTTGAGTGTATTTTATAAGGGATGAATCTGAAAACTTCGGATAACATAAATTTAATTCAAAAGCACATACCGTATGCATATAGTTATTATATAAAGTGTTCATTTGACAATAGTTTGAATATATATCGAATATATTATGGTGAAGATTGTGCAACACATTTTGTTGAGAGCATATATAATGATTGCTTAGTGTTATATCAAAATCACTTAAATGTAACGATACCCTTATATCCGCTATCAATGGAGCAACAAAAAATAATTGACTTAGAACAAAATTGTAGTATATGCGGTAATTTATCCACTGATCAATCTAAAAGAGTTCTAGACCATTGTCACTTAACAGGCAAATATAGAGGTGTAGCACATAATAATTGCAAATTAAACTATAAATTAGCAAAATTTTTCCCAATATTTTTCCATAATCTCTCGGCATACGATGCTCATTTATTTGTGAAAGAATTAATTAAAATTCCTGGTGATATTTCTATAATTCCGCTAAACAAAGAGTTTTATACTTCGATTTCAAAGAAAACTTATATAAATCCCAATGAAACGTTAGAACTTAGATTTTTAGATTCATTTAGATTTATGCCTTCCAGTTTAGACAGCTTAGCCAGTTATTTAAAAGAAGAAAAAATAACCACAATAAAGTCATTTTTCACGGACCCGAACAAATTTCAAATGGTTAAACGTAAAGGCATATTTCCGTATAGCTATTTAAATTCAGTTGAACGCTTGTCCGATACACAATTACCGTTGCGTGAAAATTTTTATAACCAATTAACTGACAGACACTGTTCTGAAGAGAGTTATCAGCACGCTCAAAACGTTTGGAATGCCTTCGAGTGCACAAATTTATTAGATTATTTATTATTATATTTGAAGGTAGATGTGCTGTTGCTATGCGATGTTTTTGAGAATTTTAGAACAGTATGTAAAAAAATCTATAATTTAGATCCTTGTCAATATTATACAACTCCTGGTCTATCGTGGGATGCTATGTTGAAGACAACTAAAATTGAATTAGAACTACTCACAGATATTGATATGTATAATTTTATAATGAAAGGTATTAGAGGTGGTCTTGTTCAATGTAGTAAACGTCATTCTATTGCAAATAACAAATATCTAAATAACGATTACGACTGTGAGAAAGAATCAAATAATATTGTATACTTAGATGTTAATAATTTATATGGGTATGCTATGTCACAAGCTATTCCGTATAAAATTTTAAATGGCTAGAAGAAACAAAAGAGGGAAATTTTGAAAATTTTGATTTAAACACGTGCGTAGATGATCAACCAATTGGTTACATTTTAGAGGTAGATTTGGAATACACTGAAAACTTACACAGCCAGCACAATGATTTACCATTTTGTTTGCAGAACAAAAAAAATGAAAATATGCAACAATCAAAATTGATTGTAGACTTGACAAACAAATATAATTATATAATTCCCTATAGAAATTTGCAGCAATGTCTTCGGCATGGACTGATTTTAAAGAAAATTCATCGAAGATTACAATTTGATCAGTCTGATTGGCTTAAAAAATATATTGATTGTAACAATCATCACAGAACATTGGCTGTTAATGATTTTGAAAAGAATTTTTTTAAACTGCTAAACAATGCAGTCTATGGCAAGACAATGGATGATGTCGACAAGAGAAAATCAATTAAATTAGTGTCCAGGTGGGAGAGTGATGGTAAAAAATTAAGAGCTAGAGCACTTATCTCAAAATTTAATTTTAAGAATATATTGCAATTAGCCGATGATTTCTTTGCAATTCAAATAAAAAAAGTGCATGTTGTCTATGATAAGCCTGTCTACATTGGCTTCACCGTTCTAGAATTATCAAAATTTAAAATGTACAATTTTCACTATGACTATATGAAGCCGAAATATCAAGAAAATATAAATGTAATGTATATGGATACTGATTCTTTTATCTATGATATTAAGACTATAGATTTTTATGATGACATTCGTTTTGAAATTGATCAGCATTTCGATACTTCAGAATATGATAGGGATAATGTTTTTAAATTACCATTGATACACAAAAAAAAATTAGGTATGATGAAAGATGAGTGCAGGGGGGATATAATAAAAGAATTTATTGGACTCAGAGCTAAAATGTATTCAATACAAGTCTCTAATATAAATAATGCTGAAACAACGGAGATCAAAAAAATTAAAGGAGTAAAGGCGAGTGTGACCTCAAAATTAACTATAAACGATTTTCGAGATTTCTTGTATAAAAAAAAAAGCAAGTTGGAACAATGTACTTATTTAAATCGAAATTACATCAAATTTATACGCAAGAGTATACAAAAGTCACTATTTAGATGATAAGCGCTATACAAAAGATAATAATATAGACACACTTGCATGGGGTCACAAAGATATAGCCTACTAAGTTAAGTTAAAAATAAAAAAAATTGTCTTTTTTTTTTTATACAAATATATTACATTTTATTTTTTCGAAATAGAAATTTTAAACATAAATGACCACAGTTATATGTATTGAATTTTTGTTCATTTCTATAGTTAAATTCAATGGGTGGTTTTAAATATTTCACAATTTCAATGGGCGGTTGCAAATCACCAAAACTATCATAGTATTCTTTATAATTTCTATTCTTGAAATATGCTACCCAATGCGTGCCACTACCGCTTTCGTTATCTAAATTAATTATCCCACATTCGTTGGTCCATGGTTTCTTGGGGAGACGATCACGCATAAAAACACCACGAAAGTGTCTAAAATGCTGTTTACCAAAATCAATTAAATCAATATCGGTAAGTGCTTGTTTGGGTAGCATATTTATTAGTTTTTTGGTGAATATGGCTTATAACATAGTCCATATCCTATCTTATAAGGTTTCAGGAAAAGTCCTTTTCCCATCGCAATTGATGCCATATAGCGGTTATGACGAGTCGCTTCGACTAATTGTTCTTTACCATTTTTGACAGCGTTTATTGCTTTAGCAACAGCAGATCCACCACTAGCAAGACCACCAACTGCACCAAGTGCAGTCAATATTGGTATCAACGGTAGGAATCCCCCAATTTTTGGGTAATGGTATCACCCTCGGAATATTGGAGATATTATTCGCTAGACCTAGTCGACCTCGTCTTCGTCCTCGTGGTCCTCGTTGTCCTCGATGAAAACTTGGTGGGATTGATTGTTGAGATATCTGAATTGCTTCATCGATACTCGTAGGATTTCTTCGTTTCAAAATTCGCTTCGTTTGACTCACAATGCTTGCGAATGATTTTTTTCTTGCTTGTCGATGACGTCGACGTTGTTTTTTTTTATTACTAGCTGGTTTTCTCTTACGTTGACATCGACGAGATTTGATTTTAGACATACCTAGACCGAATTTAACTTTTGTTTTCATAGCGTTAGTCACAAACCAAGCAGCAGAACGTTCTTTTAGACCGCTATCTTTTGCTTTAAAACGTTCCCACGCTCTATCACCTAATATATCATCGGCCTGATGACGATTTTTCAGGTCTTTGAATTGTGAATATGCAATATCGTGCTCTCGACACGCTGCATCTAGCGGATTAATCCCTTTGTCTCCACGTTTCAAACGCTCTGCAAGTTTTGTGCCTGGTCCACAAAATTGATATCCTGGCAAATGAAATTCAATTGGTAGTTTGTTAATCAAGTTGTTAACGAGTCCACTACCAATTCGATACTGATATGAATTTAATTTATGTTTATAATTTATACGCATTATTGCATTTCCTTTTTTTTTTTTTGTTTTTTGCTTATGACTATTCTGTTTCAATGACAATCGTATATTAAACAAAAACGAAATATATACTCAAATATTTATAGTATTTTCATTAGTAGTTGTAAAAATTTGTCGAATAAAACAACCACAACAACAACAACAATAGCAACAACAACAAAATGAGATTTATAAAACAAACCAGACAAATTAAAGTTCGAAATGTCGATCAAATTTGTGGTGAAAGTATCAATATTTAATGAAATTGATTAAACCAATTAAGGGGATACACATGTATCACGTTTTCAGACAAGGAAAAAGTCGTCAGTCCAGAAAGGGCTAGACCACACTCAATGATGATATTTGATGACGTAATCTGTGATAAGCAAACAGCAATAAGAGATTATTTCTGTATGGGTCGCCACAAACACATAGACTCCTTCTATCTATGTCAAACTTATACAAAAATACCAAAACATTTAATACGTGACAACGCTAATTTGATTATAATTTTTAAACAAGATGAAATGAATATTAAACATATTTACAATGATCATGTTATAGGCGATATGACTTTTAAGCAATTTATAAAAATTTGTGAGGAATGCTGGAAGCAAAAATATGAATTTGTTCTCATAAGTAAAGATAATGATATTGATAAAGGACGATATAGAAAAGGATTCGATAGTTATATACATCTATAATCATCATCATCTCTCGATCAGCTCTGGATCAGCTCGGCATCAGCTTTGGATCAGCTCTGGATCAGCTCTGGATCAGCTTCGGATCAGCTTTGGATCAGCTTTGGATCAGCTATATATCTATATATATATAATATCATATATTTTACTAGTAAATAATTGGTTTTTAAACAAACAACAACAACAATAACAACAACAACAACAGCAGCAGCAATGGTGAAATCATAAAATAAGACTAAAGTGTTGGATAATCTGATTCAACCCAGATTGTTGTTGACACAGAAGTTGAAGAGCATGAAGTCGAATGAAATGGATCGAATTAATATGCTGGAAAATACCTTTAAACCAATTACAAAACCTTTGAATGTGATTGCGGAAAATTTTCTAAAAAAGAACAAGAAGGCAAATAAATACAGCGTTGAGAATCCGACTAACTCGAACAAAAACAACAACAATAATAATCGTGAACTGATAAAATATTATGATCATCAGCATCGAGGTCGTCGAGAAGGAGAACAATAGCAGCAGCAGCAACAACAACAACAACAATATGTTGAAATGCTTAAACACAAAAGACGATACTCTCCAAAGAGGGTTATGCGAAGAAGACTAGACAACACCGACAACACAAACAACGATTTGGCGATAAAAGTGAGAAAATTTAAATCCTATAATGCAAACAGAAGGAAAAGAGGACCTTATCAACGAAGAAACATCCAGCATGAGGATGCTGCTGCTGCTGCTGCTGCTAATGATGATGATGATGATGCTAATGTGTTTGATATGGAATTTAATCGTCCGCAAATAACGAGTTTTCCAATAACCAACAACAACAACAACAACCCACCCGACTTGATAGATACTTCCAACGATATCCTATCAGACTATACTTCATTTTTGTATAGTCAAGGACAAAATACTCTAATTTATTAGAAAAAAACAGTCCTGCACACACACAAAAACGGGGGAACGATGATGACCACAATGCAGTAGTTAGTAGTAGTACATCTGCTGCTCTCCGTCTCCCTCCTGCTCCCCCTGCCCCCCCCCCTGCCCCTGTAAATTGAAAAATAATAATAATACAATTATTATTGATAAGGAAAAATGGAAATTGACTCCATTGTTATTTCACACGAAGCCCGCGCATTATTCAAATCTGGACTTGAAAAATTATCGAGATATTCTGTTAAGAACAAACGCACACAAACGAAAATATCAGAATAGTTCACAAGTTAAGGGGTCTAAATCATTTAAGTATCAGCATATCATAAAAAATCTATTCAAACCGAAAACACAACTTATTGGTAAAGGTTTGCTTACAACACAAACAGCAGCAGCAGCAGCAGCAGCAGCAACAACAAAATCTTACTCCACGGAGGATAGAGGATACAAGTATTGGGATGATCCGAATGAATTAATCGAGAGATTACGATTACTATTAGCATCCGAGAGGGCTGGAAATACCAATCACAAAAACGAAATTATATCCATTATTGAAGAGCTTAGAGAGGCAAATATAATAAAATGAATCAGATTAATAAATTTGGTGAAAGCTTGTCGTCCGGAGGAGTAGGAGGAGGAGGAGGAGGAGTAGGAGGAGCAAGTCTAAAAAAATATATTTTAAATCGACAAGAGAAAACGGATATTGATTTAAACAGCTTGAGACAGAGCATAAATATTTTAAAAAGCAAAATAATTACATTGGAAACAAACCTTCAATCAGAGGTCACTGAAAGTGCGAATCTTATAAAATTAGCTCTAGAGGGCTACTCTCAAGATATTTATACCAAGTATATAGAGCGTGTTTGTGGGGAAGACAACAAATATGCCACCCTTATATTTATAATTAATAACGCACGAATAGGTTATATTAAAATGTATAGCGTTTATTCGGAGCGGCAGACGGACTGTGAATGTGTAAAAAGCTTGGCTCCAAGATCTTCATATAGACATATGCAGGCTTACAAAGTAGTTGCTGAATAGATAAGCGACAGCTTTAGTGGTATAAGAAAGAATGCGAAAGATAAGCAGAGAGCGCTGTAGGTGCCGTCGTACACCTATGCGCGCATGACTAGGCGCTGGCGATCTGCTCCGAACATACTCCCCCCGTTGGAAGGGGTAAGGTTCCAACTATCTCGGAATCGATTGGCAGAACGGCTAGCTTGGCGACGGCTCTCTTGATCAACCCGTAGCTGTGCGGACCATAGCTACTCTGATGACTCCGTCACCGCCGGGTATGACTTCCTGGATGCATCCAAGCTGCCATCTCAAGGGTGGAACGTTGTCCTCCTTAAGCAAAACTATGCGTCCAACCTTTATGTTAGACGTTTCGACGCGCCACTTGCTCCTCTCTTGAAGTAGGGACAAATACTCGCTGCTCCACCTTTTCCAGAAATGTTGCTGCATCTGGGTAACCCGCTGCCATCTGCTGAGGCGGTCTTCGCGGAGATGAGTAATGCCAGGCTCAGGAAACTTAGTGTAGCTGGAACCCTTCAGGAAATGCGCCGGTGTTAGCACCTCAAGGCTTTCAGCATTTTCTGAAATTGGACAGACTGGACGGGAGTTAAGGATGGCAGAAATCTCATATGCAAGAGTTCTTAATTCATCGATGGCTAAGATGGATGCACCGACGACTCTGTAGAAGTGAAGTTTAGCTGACTTCACAGCGGCCTCCCATAAACCACCGAAGTGCGGGGCACGCGGAGGGATGAACTTCCAATCGATCTTATCAGCTAAACAGACGGAAGATATCGATGATGTGTGCTGCTCGCTCAAAAAGAGCTCTTTCAGCCTGGCAAGCTCGCTCTTTGCACCGACAAAGTTTGTAGCATTGTCGCTCCAAATGGTACGCGGACTGCCTCTAAGGCTAATGAATCTCCTCAGCGCTGCGATGAAAGAATCCGTCGTGAGATCCTGGACCACTTCCAAATGAGCAGCCTTCGTGGAAAAACAGACAAAGACGGCGATATAGCACTTGTGGGGTGCCTTATTTCTGGCCTCTGCCTTATGATAGAATGGCCCACAATAGTCCACTCCTGTGGTATGAAAAGCTGGATTAGGCTGCACTCTATTTGCTGGAAGGCTACCCATGACGTGCTCCCAAGTAACAGGCTTCATTCGGAAACATCGGACGCATTTGTTGATAACGCTGGCGACGAACTTGCGGCCTCCAATCGGCCAGTACCTTTGCCGTAATGCGGCAAGCAGCGCCTGCGATCCTCCATGCAAATATTTCTCATGATAATAAACGATGATCGCCTTGGTGGCTGGATGATCCTTGACCAACAGTATCGGATGCCTCGTATCGTAGTCCAAGTTTGCGTTCTGAAGCCTTCCACCCACGCGAAGTAGCCCATCGGAGCCGAGTATAGGCCTAAGCGAAACCAGCTTGCTTTTCTGTGGAAACTGCTTGCCCTGGCTAAGAGATCCATACTCCTTCGCCAAGTTAACCTGTTGGATGCTCCTCAGAAGAAGTACAGTTCCAGAGTTGATCTCCTCCACCGAAAGTCGACCTTTTAACGACGCAGATTTGGCTCTGCAATTTGAAATGAATCGATAAATGTATGCAAATACGCGCAGCAACTTATCAAAAGAGTTGAGGAATTTGCAGTTTGATGAACTGTCTATGCAAACGGCCCCAATTAGAGCCACAGAACGGCGCTCTGGAAGATCCTTTACTGAGTCTAGCAGGGACGGCCAATTTGACGAGCTTTGCAGAAGGAATGGAGGCCCGTTAGTCCAAAGGGAATGTTCCAACAATTCTCTTGGGGTACATCCTCGCGACACGACGTCTGCCGGGTTCAAGTTTGTAGGAACGTGATGCCAAGACATGTCTTTCGTCATCTCCTGAATTTTCGCGATTCTGTTTGATACGAAAACGTTAAACTCCCTCGGAGGTTGCCGAATCCACGCCAACACAATGGACGAGTCCGACCAGCAATGAAAGGTGCAATCGAAATCTATGGCTTCCTTGGCGTTTACGATTAGCTCAGCCAATAAAAGCGGTAAGTTCTAGTCTTGGAATTGTTAAGGCCTTCAATGGAGCTACCCTTGACTTGGCACAGAGCAGATGGACTTTCGATTCTCCATTGGTCTCCGATCGCAAGTATAGACACGCTCCATAAGCCAATTCAACGGAAGCCCTTGGTTGCAGTACGAATCGTGGGAATTTTAAGTTCTGTACGACCGATAACTGTGAGGTCAACTCCCCCCATGACGAAAGAATGGGCTCTGGCAGTGCATCATCCCAATCCACGTTCGCACTCCATAGAGATTGCAGAAAAATCTTAGATTTTGTGATAATAGGAGTTATTAAACCGAGTGGATCATAGAATTTGGCAATCGTCGACAATGCAACCTGCTTAGTGGGTCGTTGATTGATTGGCAGTTGAGAAAAATGAAATAGGAGCTGATCAGAAGATGGATCCCAGACTAACCCCAATGCCTTGGCGACATCCGATCCATCGTGAAATTTGATTAACTGCTCCTTGTCGCATTCAGACTCTCCTTCAAGGGCTGCTGACTCATTCGAACACCATTTGCGAATTGGAAAGTGGCCTCGCGACAGTAGTTCCTTCACCTGACGACGAATTTCTCTCACCTCCTCAACTGAGTCCCCACCAGATATTAAATCATCCACATAGAAATCTCTACGAACAATTTTTGCTCCAATGATTCCTCCTCATCGTAAGAGAGTTGATGCATGGCCCTTATAGCCAAGAAGGCAGCTGGCTTGGTTCCATAAGTCACCGTGTTCAATTTAAAAACACTCAACTCTACCCTGGAGCTCTCTCTCCAAACGATGCACTGCAAGAAATCATTCGGGTACGAGACACGCACGCAACGGTACATCTTGCAGATATCTCCACAAAGGGCAACTTTAAAAAATCGAAAGCGAAGCATTATATTGAAGATTTTTTGTTGAATTGTTGGTCCTGCCAGAAGTAAGTCGTTCAGAGAGCTACCAGAAGTTGATTTAGCAGATCCATCAAAAACGACACGAAGCTTCGTACTCGTGCTCTCCTGCTTATGTACGCAATGGTGGGGCAAAAAGAATTGTGTTTCTGGCGGTTCCTTAGTTACAAGAGACATGTGACCTAGGTCGATATACTCCCTCAAAAATGCTGAATACTGAGCTTTCAGGGCTGGGTTTCTATCTAATTTAGCTTCCAAACTCTTGTGGTCAAGAGACGAACAGAGTATTGGCCGTTTCCAAGTCGAATGCAATTTTCAGTAAAAAGTTGCTCACATCGCAAGTCTTCCGGCAATAAAGATGGCTTAGACGAAGTGAAGTCCTCAATTTCCCAAAATCGCTTTACAATGGCGGAAAGTGTGTCATCGGAATGATCAGCTGGGTCCTTGATGCTGGCTTGTAAAACCGATTTATGAGTTGGCATGTTCGATGATAACCCTCCAGAGACTATCCAACCAAGCTTGGTGTTCTAAAGAGTTGGTTATGAAGTTTAGCTGGGAGGCCGAATCTAAAATTGCTCGGCAAGGCATAAATGCTCCAATTCTATTTCTGACGTAGATAATAGCAGTTGGAAGCAACACGTAGTCGATCGGCAAAATATTTAAGGTTTTGGGTGGAGGGCTTGGTAAATGATGATCAGGATGCGATGATGTATGCGAACATGATACTAATGCTGATGAAGTAATGGTAATGGTAATGGCTGAGAGCTCGAGGATGGGTCGCATGATGGAGATGAAAATGAGGTTGATGTTGCGGATGGGTCATGGTTCATGTGTAATAATGAATGGTGCTTCATGCGACAATACTTGCAGTGAGTCGACTTGCATTGCTGCAAACTATGCCCCTTGCGCAAACAGTTGAGGCAAAGGTGCAACTTCTTTGCTTCTCTATATCGAAGATTCGGACTCAAATTTAAAAATCGAGAACACTTTGGCAAATAATGATCCCGTGCATCGCAAAATAAGCATGTCAAATGATTTGAGTTAGTAGCAGATGCAATAAGTGTATTTTGGTTATATTTGTGCAAGTTTTTTCCCACCTGCTGGCCTGGTGTTTGAGTTACCAAGGCTTGATCCAAGTTTTCCATCATCCTGCACCTCTTTTCCAAAAACGACTCCATAGCATCCCAGGTAGACAGCTCAGTGATTGACAAATCCTCTTCCCATTTTTCCCGCGTCCTCTGATCCAGTTTCCGAGTGACGATGTGAATTAAAAGTCCATCCAAAATTTGTTGAGTATTGGCCAGGGTTCGAATTGCTCGCAGATGCGAATTTATGCAATCGCTCAGCTCCCGAAGACCCTTCGAAGATCCCTTCTCGACACCCTTTAAACCGAATATTGCCTGAACATGTGCCTGAAAGTGTAAAACTTTATTATCAAATCGATTAACCAGCAAATTCATAGCCCTTTTAAAATTAGCATTCGAGGGTTCGAGCGAGCGTATGGTTTCCAGAGCCATGCCGCCCAAACTCGAACGCAAATATTGTAATTTTTCAATGTCGCTTAGCCCATCATCATTTCCGATGACCGTAGTGAAAGTCGCAAGAAAATCCGGCCACTCAGAGTAGGATCCATGAAAACGAGCAATTTCCAAATTTGGCAACCGAGGCTTTCTAGATCGAAAAGAAAGAATTTCCAGCGTTTGAACCCGGCAATTGTGACTTGCGATAACCCGCCAAGCCTCGGCTTAGTTTCGCCTTCACATCCATGAAGACTTCAGCAAATTCAATCCGATGGTCGCTCGAGATCTCTGCAAAATCCAGTCTTTCCAACGATGTCTGCGCAGAATCAAATGCCTGGTTTAGGGAATTGATCCATTCCATTCGCGCCAGCAAATCAGCTTCGTCAAACTGATTAACCGCATCAGCGTTTAAATAGCATTTCATCGAGCTCATTTGCCGCAAAATAGATTGGGCTTTGACTCGGTAGTAGTCGACGTCACTTGTGGATTCATTTTGAGCCCGAACCGAGTTTTCCGTATCAGACATTTTTCAATCACGAGAAAGGAAAGAAAATGAAATGAAAATGAAATAAAATAAAATGTCCGACCGCGTTAGAGGCACAAAACACCGTATACCCTTTACCACGAAAACGTGGAGGTTATCAAGCGTCGCCGAGATGCAACGGAACCTTTAACTTGGTTGTTGTTGTTCTTGCCGATAAATTGCCTGCCTAGCAACAGCTGATTATGTAACTGGCAAACGAATGTATGTATGGCTATATGTACATATATATATGTAATATGCGCTATTAACAAAGATTAAATGCGATTCACTTTGTTAAGAATTGTTTGCACAACACAGTTTTGGTGTTTTTTCACATCGCAAAATGTACAAAAAAAATGTACTTTTATATGCATTTATGTATGTATATGCACTTCGTATATTTGTGCCCGAATGGACGATAACGACGGTGAAACAAAGCGTTTGTTTAAACTATATTAAACAATCGCGAGACCGAGCTGCAGACTCCGATAAAAACTGCTATCACGTCGGGGTAACAAAATGTTTGTGGTGAATACAACAAATATGCCACCCTTATATTTATAATTAATAACGCACGAATAGGTTATATTAAAATGTATAGCGTTTATTCGGAGCGGCAGACGGACTGTGAATGTGTAAAAAGCTTGGCTCCAAGATCTTCATATAGACATATGCAGGCTTACAAAGTAGTTGCTGAATAGATAAGCGACAGCTTTAGTGGTATAAGAAAGAAAGCGAAAGATAAGCAGAGAGCGCTGCAGGTGCCGTCGTACACCTATGCGCGCATGACTAGGCGCTGGCGATCTGCTCTGAACAGAGCGATTAGAAGAAAATATTCAACGGCTTGAGGACGTTCTCTTTAAATTACTCTCTACACAGCTACCTACGGATGAGGTGAAAAAAATTAAAGTACAGTTCCCCATTATTGTTAAATATATTGACAATAAAATAAAACAAAATGAGTGAACACAACTACAACAACAACAACAACAATAACTTGAATGCGGATAAAAGACAACTCACCGAAGAGTTGCATAGACAAGGACGAAAAATTTTATCATACGACGTGATAATGAAGGGGATAGATGATTTATGGCAAGCCGATTTAGTTGAAATTATATAATAAGGGATATCGTTATCTGTTAACTGTTATTGACACGTTTTCGAAGCAAGCATGGGCTGTTGCTATTAAAAACAAAACAGGAGACAGCGTCACAAAGAATATGAAAAGCATTTTCGATGATGCACAAAGAAAACCTAAAAACTTACAAACAGATGATGCTAAAGAATTTTTCAATAAGACATTTCAAAATCTGATGAAATTAAATCATATTAATCATTATTCAACGTATAGTATTTTAAAAGCAAGCATCGTTGAACGATTTAATAGAACCATCAAAAATATGATGTGGAAAGAGTTCAGCTATCAAGGTAGCTACAAATGGATTAATATCTATAAGGCATTGATTGCTAAATATAATAACACATACCATAAAACAATTCTGATGGCGCCAAACGATGTATGTTTTCTAAATGAAGAATTACTCCTCCAAACCGTTTACAATCATCTGAAAATCACTCATAAACCAAAATTCAAAGTTGACGATTATGTGCGAATAAGTAAATATAAACATGTGTTCGAAAAAGGTTATACTCCAAACTGGACAACTGAGATATTCCAAATCAAACGGATACAAAATACCAATCCCATTACGTATATATTAAAAGATTATCAGGGAAATGATATTAAGGGAGGATTTTACGAATATGAGCTGATGAAAACTAAATTTCCCGATACATATCTAGTGGAGAAGGTTATTAGACATCGAAATGGTAGAGCATTCGTTAAATGGTTAGGATTCTCATCAGAGCATAATTCCTGGATTGATTTGTAAACACACACACACGCAGCATACTATATATGTGTATGTGTAAAGCCTATAAACATTTCATTCCCTCCCGAACCGTTAAGATGTCGATAACATTAACACTAACAGGCAATACGTCAGTACTTGTTGCAGATTATTTTCCTCCAATTGAACTTGAACAGAACTATCAGTGTGCGTTAATCAGTCTGGACACTAATAATTCGATTCCAAACGTTGACGTAGACAATAATTTATTTCATATTGGTAAACATTTGATAAAAATCCCCGTAGGTTCCTATGAAATCAGCGATATTAATGATCTATTGACACGAAAATATAGAAAGTTAACACAGAATGAGACCGACGGAAGTCCCAAATTTTATCTAGTTCCAAACTATAACACTTTGCAATCAGAAATTTTGTCTGCAACTGATGAAATATATTTCAATAAGGAAAAGTCAATCGGTTCTTTATTGGGATTCACTTCGAATATATTAAGCCCTAATATATTACATACTTCTGATAAGGCAATTGATATCACAAAAATTAATACCATTTGTGTACAATGCAATATTATAAATGGTACATATATAAACAACGAAACAACACACACACTACATCAGTTTGCGCTTGTCGTTAGTCCTGGATATAAAATAACTGAGGTACCACAAAATGTTATATATCTACCAGTAAACTCAAAAGAAATGCATTCGATAACTTTAAAAATCTGTGATCAAGACGGTAATCTGATTAATTTTCGCGGTGAAAGAATTACAATAAGATTACATTTAAAACCAATATAAAAAAATGATTATATACAACAACAACAACAACAACAACGTCTATAAAAAGGCATTATCACTTAATTCTCCCTCACTCGCTTCACCAACGCTGACCAGATTAGCTACTCGACAACAACAGCGACGGCGACGACAACAAAAACAAATCCCATTAACGGAGTGCAATAAAAAATTTTTATTGAGTTTAGGATTCAAATTAAAAAAAAAAAAAATTCCACTTATAATTAACGTGCTCGAGAAACCGATTATTGATAATTTAATAATAAAGAAAGATTATCATAGTCATTCACCCTATTTGCGATCGTATGAGGACAATGACGAAATTCGGATTGCCATACAAAATGAAGATTTGTATGTGTTGCTGAGCGAAAGTTTTCTTCACATTCAAGGGCATATCACAAAAGTTGATGATCAAATCGAAACCACAATAGCTTTATTGAATAATTGTATGGCGTATCTATTTAGTGAAATACGATATGAATTGAATGGTATTGAAATTGATCGAACTCGACATTTCGGTGTAACAAGCGATTTAAAAAATTATTTGTCAATTAAACGAAATCAAGAACACTTGCTCGAAAATTGTGGATGGTCCATCACAGACAATTTAAAACTTGAAAGAGGAAACTTTAATTTTTGCGTGCCGTTGAACCTGTTACTTGGATTTGCTGAGGACTACAATAAAATACTGCTGAATGGGAAACACGAGCTAGTTCTATTAAGAGGAAAAGATAACGATGATGTTTATAAGAGCACTGCTGTAGCTTTAACAATGAGTCAATTGAAAATGACGATTTCGAGCATTGTTTGGAAAATGCCCCATGTACAATTGTCTGATGCTTATAAATTGTACATGTTTAATGTGATAAACAAACAAACGCCATTATTGATTCCCTTCAGGAGTTGGGATATATACTATCACCCAGTACTTCCACAGACTACTACATTTATTTGGAGTGTTAAATTAGCTGCTGAAACTGAACGCCCTCGCTATGTTATTATCGCATTTAAAAACAATAAGAAGTATGTTCATTGTGATTTAGTCGATGTGAAAGTATATCTCAGTTCTGAAGTATATCCGTATGACGGATTAAATCAAAATTTTTCTTATAATAGATATGCACTATTATACGATATGTATATCAATTTTCAAAAAAGTTACTACGGCTGTGAGTCACAACCGTTATTATCGCTAGAGACTTATAAAAATAAGGCTCCCATTATTGTCTTAGATGTAACGCATCAAAATGAAGCAGTAATAAGTGGGCCCATTGATATACATCAAAAACATCTGCATACTGTCTCATAATTCATGATAAAATATTCGAATATACACCGCTATCAAACGAGGTTAGAAAAATATTATAAATATATACAAGGGTGGTCAAAAGTATTTTCACAAAAAAAAAGTTAAAAATATTCATTGTTCGTACCCAAAGGTACTCAACATGACCACACCCAACAAATCAAGCAGTAGCCAAGTTGGGAACAGTACCAGGCGCTCAGTAGCACCCACTGCATATGAGAATGGCTGATCAGCATATTATATGTCTCACTAACTCACCGTCTCACCGACTCAACGGCACACTGACCGGCCAATGCAGTCAGCACATTTTGCAGTGTCTGCCGAGCTAACCACACAAACTGCTACCATAATCAAAACTCCCTGACCTACCTACCTACTTTAGAATATAGCGCACTTCACTAATCATTCCACTAAACTTCCGTGTTCCAAGTAGTATATAAGCAGGTATCAAATGAAGAATAAATCAGTTATCAACACACCTCTTAACTCCGCGGTTCTACTTCCTACATCTGGGAATAGGGCTCGTAATACACTATCTCAACTAACAGCTAACCACGTTAGCTCACCCTCAGCGCAGCTCTAGCATCGCCTGTGGTCCGGCATCGTAGTAACCATCGTTACCATTGCCGCGACGCGATCGTCCTGCCATCAAAACGTCCCCGTGCCAGCGACAAGTGCTCATTACCCCCTTGTCCCGCGGTGTGACCCGGAAGTGTCTACTTCGGTTAGGCACAAACATTGGTGACCCCGACGTGATCCTTTAACAACAAAGGATCACACTTAAGCAACCCCCTTCCCACTAAAGGACTCACAGCTTTATCCAGCTTCATAGGATACGCTTCTTCTTCCAGCGTCACAGGAACTTCAGCTTAATCCAGCTTCACAGGATACGCTTCGTCTTCCAGCGTCACAGGAACTTCAGCTTAATCCAGCTTCACAGGATACGCTTCTTCTTCCAGCGTCACAGGAACTTCAGCTTAATCCAGCTTTACAGGATTCGCTTCTTCTTCCAGCGTCACAGGAACTTCAGCTTAATCCAGCTTCACAGGATACGCTTCTTCTTCCAGCGTCACAGGAACTTCAGCTTCATCCAGCTTCACAGGATACGCTTCTTCTTCCAGCGTCACAGGAACTTCAGCTTAATCCATCTTCACAGGATACGCTTCGTCTTCCAGCGTCACAGGAACTTCAGCTTAATCCAGCTTTACAGGATTCGCTTCTTCTTCCAGCGTCACAGGAACTTCAGCTTAATCCAGCTTCACAGGATACGTTTCTTCTTCCAGCGTCACAGGAACTTCAGCTTCATCTAGCTTCACAGGATACGCTTCTTCTTCCAGCGTCACAGGAACTTCAGCTTAATCCAGCGTCACAGGATACGCTTCGTCTTCCAGCGTCACAGGAACTTCAGCTTCATCCAGCTTCACAGGATACGCTTCTTCTTCCAGCGTCAGAGGAACTTCAGCTTAATCCAGCTTCACAGGATACGCTTCTTCTTCCAGCGTCACAGGAACTTCAGCTTAATCCAGCTTCACAGGATACGCTTCGTCTTCCAGCGTCACAGGAACTTCAGCTTCATCCAGCTTCACAGGATACGCTTCTTCTTCCAGCGTCACAGGAACTTCAGCTTCATCCAGCTTCACAGGATACTCAGCTTCATCCAGCTTCACAGGATACTCAGCTTCATCCAGCTTCACAAGATTCTTTGTTTCCAAGACACACAATATGTCTACTTCATTCATTGAGGAAACAAGTCACACAAGAATCGATTTACACAATCGATTACTAGACACCCAAAACGAGCTGCAAGGGAAAATCCAACAGCTCATTAAGAATTATGGCAAGGATTCTGCCGACCGACGCCACCGAGACGGCTATTATTCCGGTAAGCTAAATCAGTTAAACGATCTCTGGCAGCAGTTTTGCGACCTAGATGAAGAAGTCCAGCAAGCGGCATTACCCACTGGAAGTGAGTACTCTTCACGATTAGTAGCACTTAAGGAGCTGGTCGAAAAATATCAGAATATCTTTCTGGACAACATGCCGACTGGAAGCGGGCTTCCAAAGGCCCCGAGACGAACGTCGGCCAACATCAAGATCACAACAAGAGATCAAGTCAAAGGAGATTCCGCAATTGACACGGTGATCCGACAGTTGCAGAGAAGATGCAACGAATTGGAGTCATCATTAACATTAGCCTCGAACGCCCCAACCGTTACCCCAGCCCTACAAAGGCACCTGGATCTGCATTGGGCGTTACTGAGGCAGGCCCACGACGAATTGGACAGCACACCTGGGGCCGCAGCCCTGGCAGAAGCAGAGCTAGCTCAATTCCACACATTATACGAGGAATACGAAATGAACCTGCTTCGGGAAAACGACGCGCCAATGAGCCTAAACTTGGCACTTCCGCCAATTAGCATTCCGGAGTTCAACGGCGAGTATCTAGACTGGCCACGGTTCCATGATCTCTTTGTGGAATTGGTACATAATAAACCATATTCGGCCAGTCAAAAACTACATATTCTACAGAGTTCGCTTCGTGGTGAAGCGAGAAACGTCTTGACAGACACAGCCTTCTCACAGGGTGGCTATGACGACACCTGGTTGCGTTTAAAGGCCAGGTACCAGAACGGAAAAATACTAGTATTCGCCGCCATAGCAAAAATGGTTGACTATAAGCCTATAGACGGCTGTTCGCGCCAACTAAGGGCCTTACATGACACTATCAAAAACTCAATGAGTACTCTTAAAAACCTCGATGTGAGCACAAAATCCTGGGATCCACTCCTGTGTTTTATTATCAGAAGGAAACTAGACCAGCAGTCTCTAGCTGCTCTGGAAAATTCAGCGGATGCACCAACGGAAATTCCAACGTTAAAAAGTGTACTAACGTTTATTGAACGGCGCGCTTGCATGCTGGAGACTATAAGCGCTCAACCTACAGCATCACTACGCCATCAGTCAGTTTACAACGAAGAGAGCTGTAAGATTTGTCACCTAGGACCACATAATCTTAGAGCATGTAGCCGTTTCCAGGAAATGGACCCCAAAACACGGCGCCAAGCCATTATTCAAATAGGAGCATGCACAAATTGTTTCTCTACAGCTCATATGGTTGAAAACTGTGGATCACCGACCAATTGTCGAGTCTGCCAGCAACGGCATCATTCACTGTTACACAAAGGACCGACTAGCAATCCAGTGGCCGGCGCAGTAACCATTGCAGGCTACGACCACGTAGGAGGATATACCATGCTCGCGACCGCCAAGGTCTCATTACAAGGGCCAAACGGTCAATTACAAACATGTCGCGCTGTAATAGATGGTGGATCACAGGTGAATCTTATCTCAAGGAGAATGGCAGATCTGCTATCTCTTAAAGAAAGGTCATCGATTGAAATATCTGGAATCGGAGGAAAGATATCAACAGCAATTAGATCAACACTAAAGCTCTCATCATGTACATCAGGGTTTGAAAAACTATTAGAGGTATTTATTATGCCCACAGTCATTACAGACCAACCGTCAGTACCGATTACAACCGATCTTAATATTCCCGAGGGACTGCCATTAGCAGATCCTGACTTTCGGCAACCTGGACCCATTGACCTAACCTTAGGGTCTGAGGTGTATTCTCGTGTAATAACCGGTGAACTTCTTGAACTAGGACCTAATAAACCTTTGGCACAAGGCACTAGGCTTGGTTATGTAATCATAGGTTATCTCAATAAAGAAACCTCATCTGATACGGAAATCAACCCTATTCTGGTAGAAGGCAGAGGTGATTTTGCAGGACCGAACGCTGCTTATGAGCCAACAAAAGATAAAAATCCGATGAATATAGAACCGACTTCTCATCAATCTAAAACCTACAAGAAGGCTGACTTTGGTTCAACATGTCCAAACCTAACCAAGAAATATCTTAGTTTTATTGCAGAATGTCCACATACCATAGACGTGCCAAATGATCAAGTTCTACGAGAGCACAATTTCAGTCCCCACGGTAATGTCAATTTTATCGCAAAGGGGAGTGTTAAGCAGCATCAAGAAGATGTGAAGGACCTGAATCACAAACCGCAGTTGAAGGAAAGATCCACCTTGGTCAATGATTTGTTAGGTTCTTCCGATACAATTCGGTCAAGGGCTGACCGACATCACGACCTAATTGAGGGTACCCCTCAATGGGGGGGAGAATGTTCGTACCCAAAGGTACTCAACATGACCACACCCAACAAATCAAGCAGTAGCCAAGTTGGGAACAGTACCAGGCGCTCAGTAGCACCCACTGCATATGAGAATGGCTGATCAGCATATTATATGTCTCACTAACTCACCGTCTCACCGACTCAACGGCACACTGACCGGCCAATGCAGTCAGCACATTTTGCAGTGTCTGCCGAGCTAACCACACAAACTGCTACCATAATCAAAACTCCCTGACCTACCTACCTACTTTAGAATATAGCGCACTTCACTAATCATTCCACTAAACTTCCGTGTTCCAAGTAGTATATAAGCAGGTATCAAATGAAGAATAAATCAGTTATCAACACACCTCTTAACTCCGCGGTTCTACTTCCTACATCTGGGAATAGGGCTCGTAATACACTATCTCAACTAACAGCTAACCACGTTAGCTCACCCTCAGCGCAGCTCTAGCATCGCCTGTGGTCCGGCATCGTAGTAACCATCGTTACCATTGCCGCGACGCGATCGTCCTGCCATCAAAACGTCCCCGTGCCAGCGACAAGTGCTCATTACCCCCTTGTCCCGCGGTGTGACCCGGAAGTGTCTACTTCGGTTAGGCACAAACATTCATAATTTGAACTTACATCTTGTTAACTTTGGCATCAATGGAAAGGTAATTTAAATGCCGTTTGAATGTTACAATACATTTCTTAACACATTCAGTACTTATTGAAAAGGACGAATTTGTGTGAAAATGTCCTTTTTGAACTTTTTTCCTCGACTTGAAAACTTAAATTTTTTGATGCAAGAAGTTTCTTCAAACAAAAATAATAGTAACTGAAAAAAGAATTTTTCAAAAATCATTTTGCTTATATTTTTTATGGTTTTTTAAAGGTGACACTGTCGGAAAAAATTTGTATGAAAAAGAGAAAAATATGCCGAAAATGCATGTTTCTAAGCATTTTCAAAAAATCATAAAAAATATAAGCAAAATGATTTTTGAAAAATTCTTTTTGCAGTTACTATTATTTTTGTTTGAAGAAACTTTTTGCATCAAAAAATTTAAGTTTTCAAGTCGAGGAAAAAAGTTCAAAAAGGACATTTTCACACAAATTCGTCTTTTTCAATAAGTACTGAATGTGTTAAGAAATGTATTGTATTATTCAAACGGCATTTAAATTACCTTTCCATTGATGCCAAAGTTAACAAGATGTAAGTTCAAATTATGAATATATTTAACTTTTTTTTGTGAAAATAATTTTGACCACCCTTGTATATATATACAATGTACGTATATGTGAATATTTTTTCTATTGCGTTCTCTGTGAGAATGCAAGCAAGCAAGCATTAGTAGCAAGTCGAACTGCAAGCTAGAAACTACAATCAAAACGAGAATAAAAACCAAAAAAAAATATTAAAATTTAAAAATAAAAATGTTGCGAATAATAATCATTGTAATTATTTTACTATTCGGTTGCAATTTCGGGGAGGGAAACTGTAATCCTGTTCCGAATCCTGAATTTGCTTCTATTCTGAACATCACCAATAGTATCAATACAAATACAAAAAGTGTAGAATTTAATATAACATTATCGAACAACGAGGTGTTAAAAGTAAACCTCTCATTAGAATTTATGAGACAACCATCATCAACCCCACCACCACCACCAACCACAACAATAAAACCCAGTGAGTGGGTGGAATTGATAACTGAATCGTCAACACCAACACCACCACCAGCAGCACCAACATCAACAGCTAACGATGAGGACAATGCCGAGGATAATATTAAAGTTACGGTTCATCAAGTAATCGAATTGTTTCAAGCAAACCTAATAGAAATGGAGAAAAATATTGGAGGAATACTGAATGCAACAGTACAATTCTATAGGCACTTTAATCTCCAATATAAAGAGTCGGCTATATCAATTCGTTGTTTGTATAAAAGCAATTATGAGAAGAGAACACTAAATATAAAATGCAATCAATATATTGAGACAATCATTATTGAACGTTTATTAGCAAACGGTGAGGTAGAACAAACATTTGTCGAAAAAAACCCCAACACCCTGAAGAACATTATCCTCAATGAAGACATCAACAACTATATACAAACTGAGACGATGACAATCACTTGAGAGAGAGAGAGAGAGAGAGAGAGAGAGAGAGGGGCACGCGCTAGAAGTCGATTACAACACAAACAAACAGACGCAGCCAATAAACGATAATCAGTGGAGAGCCGGAGCCCCGAGAGAAAGAGAGCAGACCAAAAAAACTTTTTTAATCTTTTTTTATACTTTTACCTATATATATATATATATTTATATACACATACTTTATTCATGCATTTACTTACTAGTGTTGTTGTTACTAAGCTATCAGCCCAAAACAAATGCAGCTAATACTCAATAATCAGTAGAGAGAGCCAAAGCCAGAGCCCGAGAGAGAGACGTCAAAAAAAATAAGTTATATTCTTTATACCTACATATATACTATACATGCATACATGCATTTTTTTACTTTAATCACAATTCTGTAAAACTAGTCTCTAAGCATTCACCCACAGGGAAAGTATATAATCGCATAATAAAAATTAATAATAAATACACAAAATGAAAATAATTATGGTTTTGATATTATTATTTGTACTTGGAATCCTCGTTGGAATAGCGCCAGTAAAAAGCGAATATGATATCAAAAAAAAATTCCCTACCAAACGGAAATTAAATACTCTAGTTTTGATCTCGTTGTAAACGAAACATTGACTGTCAAAGTAAATTTAATTTTTGAACTTAATACCGCATTTGTGGAAGTGATTCGAGAGAGCAGCAGCAGCAGCAGCAGCAACAACAAAAATCAACATGATATTAGATTTAAACGAGATTTGGTACTATTCGAACATATGCCTCTTACTTTCCCCCACGATCGATGAGGTAAAAAGAAAAGAAGAGGATATTGGTGGAATAATTGACGCACCCGCTGTAATTTGTAGATATTTCAAATTAAGATACTTGAGAAGTATTGTCAATATTCGATGCAATTATCATAGCGATTTCACAAATAAAACATTACGAATTTTTTGTCATCACTATAATGCTGTAAGCAATACCAATGAGCGAAACCTGATAGAGAAAAATTATTTTTTTTAACGAGACTTTACCAACGATGAGGGAGATGATTATTACGATGAAGCCAACCCCACCAACCTTCAGTTAGAGAGACACATCGGAACGTATAACATCAATGATTATAAACAGGTTTTGCATATGAATATTCAATTATAACAACACAAAAAAAAAATAATGACATTTACAAAAAAAATTATTGATTTTATTCAAAACAAGGAAGAACGCTATAGTCGAGTACCTCGACTATCAGATACCCGTTACTCAGCTATATGGAGATATGCAAGCAGCAAAGTATACAGATTTAAGCGTTATGGGCGTTAGAGTGGGCGTGGCAAATTTTTTTTTGGATCAATCGATAGGTATCGACGAGACCAATACATTTCAGTTAAAATTTTTTATCTAGCATGAAAATTGTGGGCGTCACAGGTTTTCGCGGTTTGTGGGCGTTAAAGTGGGCGTGGCAAACTTTTTTTTGGGTCAATCGATAGGTATTGATGAGAACAATACACTTCAGTTAAAATTTTTATTCTAGCATCAAAACTGTAGGAGCCACAGTTTACGCCAAATCTCAATAGCCTAGCTCCCATAGTTTCCGAGATCTCAGCGTTCATCCGGACGGACAGACAGACGGACAGACGGACAGACGGACAGACGGACATGGCTAGATCGACTCGGCTAGTGATCCTGATCAAGAATATATATACTTTGTGGGGTCGGAAACGCTTCCTTCTGCCTGTTACATACTTTCCGACGAATCTAGTATACCCTTTTACTCTACGAGTAACGGGTATAAAAATTGAGCGTGGGGGTAGAAATAAACAAATTAATAATTTTTATACCCGTTACTCGTAGAGTAAAAGGGTATACTAGATTCCTCGGAAAGTATGTAACAGGCAGAAGGAAGCGTTTGCGACCCCATAAAGTATATATATTCTTTATCAGGATCACTAGCCGAGTCGATCTAGCCATGTCCGTCTGTCCGTCTGTCCGTCTGTCCGGATGAACGCTGAGATCTCGGAAACTATGGCAGCTAGGCTATTGAGATTTGGCGTGCACATTCCTGAGCTTCTTACGCAGCGCAAGTTTGTTTCAGCAATGTGCCACGCCCACTCTTTCGCCCACAAACCGCCCAAGCTGTGGCTCCTACAGTTTTGATGCTAGATAAAAAATTTTAACTGAAATGTATTGTTCTCATCAATACCTATCGATTGACCTAAAAAAAAGTTTGCCACGCCCACTTAAACGCCCACAAACCGCGAAAACCTGTGACGCCCACAATTTGCATGCTACATAAAAAATTTTAACTGAAATGTATTGGTCTCGTCAATACCTATCGATTGATCCAAAAAAAATTTGCCACGCCCACTCTAACGCCCATAACGCTTAGATCTGTATACCGCCGGTAGGTGGCGCATTTTAATCTCGCTTTGCTGCTTGCATATCTCCATTTAGCTGAGTAACGGGTATCTGATAGTCGAGGTACTCGACTATAGCGTTCTCCCTCTTTTTTTTTGCATTGGATGCAGTTATCGCACTTCTGGTGTTCAAAAGGGATTTAAAACAAAAAACACTTACTTTGTATTTGCAAGTGATTGCTAGAAAATGTAGCGTCCACATACACACACTACGTCAGCGAAAAATTTCCAATAACTAGCGCTGAGACAGTCAAATTCAAAGTCAGTTCATAATTGACTTAAGTACGTGAACAATATATAACCAAAACTAAGCAAGCAAGCAGAAGTTAACATGGAGTCACAAACGATCAAATTCAAAAAAGTGGTAGTAGGAGCAGAAGAAGCATCCGATTCAAATTGGTTAAGCAAATTGAGTAGACCACCGAAAGCGCTTCGATGCTCCAATTGCAAATGTGTGGTGTGTACTCACAGACAACCCGGTTACGCAACCTCAGAAGAAGACGAAGAAGAAGAAGACTATACCGTCCACGATTACAAGATCTTAAATCAAATTCCTGAGGACACCATTGAGGATAATAACGTAGGTCTCCACCATAACCATACCTGCTGCGCCTAGACAAAACAAAAAAAAACATAAAAAAGAATGTAAAATTATAATTTATTCTTCATCTCTTTTTTTTATTTATATTTTTTCAATCAAAAAAAAAATAAAGGGTTCCAAAACACAAGTTTCTAAATCTATCATTGATGGTGATGGTGCTGCTGCTAGTACTGATGATGGTACTACTGATGATGCTGCTGCTGCTGGTGTTGCTGATGCTGCTGCTGCTGGTGTTGCTGCTGCTGCTGCTGGTGTTGCTGAAAAGGAAGATCCTCGACCCAATAAGTTGGTTAAATCCACCACTGTTAACTCTCTTGCTAAACGAAGATCTATCAACAGTGAAGACGCAGTTGGTGTTGCTGATCGAGAAATTCGAGAGCTAAAGGATGAAATTGAAGAGTTTCGTACGTTATACGATGATGTAATATCTAGCGCCGATCTGAGAACCTTACGCACCATAAAAAACTTTTGTCAGTAAGAACAGTACTTACGCCAGGGGACTACAGAGCCTTACGCCCAATCAGGGGGCAATTCATGTGGGGAGCCTTTAATTTAATGCGACGCTATCGCTTTTTGCGTGAAAACCTATCAAAAAAAAATCCTAAAATTATTATTGAAGATGATGATGACGTTTTCGGTGCGGGATACAGAAATAGGAAAGAATTAAGCAGTTATGAGATTGAAACATTCGTTAATACAGACGAAGTTGATGAGCTAAAAAAAGAAATAGATGAATTTTGCATTGAGTATGAAGACATTCTAAGTCGCAAAAACAAAAAAAACAATATTATGTGAGGTTTGTGAGAAAAAAACAAAACAAAACAAATATTGTTTCTGTTCAACGACCTATTGATTATATTAATATTCAGAAAATATGGCACTAGAACGTTGAACAGAAACAATATCAAAATCAACGATCGTGTGTGTGTGTGTGTGTGTTTTTTTTTTTTTTTTTTTTTTTTTTTATTAAATGAAGCTTAAGTATATACATGAATATAAGTGGTAGAAGAAGAGAAGAGGTAAAAATGTTCCGATTCCGCGGGACTGCCGCAAAGCTATACTTCGCGGGTCGGATGGCGGTCAGGTTGCCGCTCGTCCTTATGACTGGATGCGTCGACTCCGTTCTCGAAGCCTTAGCTCCTTCAGGATGCCAGCGGTCATGTTGGCTATCGCGTCACACTTGCTTTGGCTTTCCAGCATGCAGCTGATCACGTTGTCCGCTGTCAAGTTACAAACGGTTGTCGTTTCAGCTTCGGCTCGGTACCTAACGAATAGGGGGCAGATGAATAGCGCGTGCTCCGCGTCTTCGATGCTTCCTGTGCCGCAGTGGTCGCAGTAGGGGTTTGGCTCGTGATTAAACCTATGCAGGTATTCCTTGAAACATCCGTGCCCGGAGATCATCTGCGTGAGGTAGAAGTCTACCTGTCCGTGTCGCCTCTGCAGCCAGGGGGTTAGACTGTGTGTGTGTGTGTGTGTGTGTGTGTGTGTAACGTAAGTTGAAGAGTATATTTTTTCTGTATCGATTAGGAAGATCTGCTATATTTAATAGATCTTCTTACGCGATCAGGAAAAAAATATATTTTTAAAGCCTTCAAAAAAAAAAAAAAAACAGAAATGCAGAGAAAGTGATGTGAGATAAAAAGTATTTTTTTTTTGTGTCGCGGAAAAAGATTTGCTATTTATTTAATAGAAGAACTCTTTCCGCGATAACAAAAAAAAGATATATCTAAAGCCTTTAATAATGTGCGTGTGTGTGTAGAAATTAAAAAAAGTGAAGTGTGTGATAAAAGAGTATATTATTTGTTGTCATCATGGGAAAAATATCTGATATATTTAATAGATATAGCACCACGGTGACATCAAAAATATATTTAAAGCCTTCAAAAATGCGGAGAAAGTTAAGTGAAAGAGTATATTGTTTTGATGTTATTGTGTGGAAAAATCTAATATATTTAATAGATATTGCACCACGATTACATCAAAAAATATATTTAAAGCCTTCAAAAACGCGGAAAAATTGAAGTGAGAGTAAAAAGAGTATATTGTTTTAACGTGGTGTGGTGTGGAAATATCTAATATATTTAAAAGATCTTTAAACACGATAACTTCAAAAATATATTTAAAGCCTTCAAGATGCAGAGAAAGTGAAGTGAGATAAAGGGTATATTCTATTTATTGTTATTGTGTGGAAAATCTAATATATTTAATAGATCTTTCGTCATGATGACATTAAAAATATATATTTTAAGCCTTCAAAAATGTAGAGAAAGTGAAGTGAGATAAAAAAGAGAGTTTATTGTTTTCTATGGGGCTACATCACATAATACGGAGATTTGTAGTCCGAAGAAAATAATATACATACTTATATAATTTTTAAACGAGTAACGACAAAAAAAAAATATATATTTTTAAAGTAAAGTGAGATAAAACAAGGAAGAACGCTATAGTCGAGTACCTCGACTATCAGATACCCGTTACTCAAAGGGAAATGGAGATATGCAAGCAGCAAAGCGAAAATAAAATGCGCCACCTACCGGCGGTAGACAGATTTAAGCGTTATGGGCGTTAGAGTGGGCGTGGCAAATTTATTTTTGGATCAATCGATACGTATTGACGACACCAATACATTTCAGTTAAAATTTTTTATCTAGCATGCAAATTGTAGGCGTCACAGGTTTTCGCGGTTTGTGGGCGTTTAAGTGGGCGTGGCAAACTTTTTTTTAGGTCAATCGATAGGTATTGATGAGAACAATACATTTCAGTTAATATTTATACCCGTTACTCGTAGAGTAAAAGGGTATACTAGATTCGTCGGAAAGTATGTAACAGGCAGAAGGAAGCGTTTCCGACCCCATAAAGTATATATATTCTTGATCAGGATCACTAGCCGAGTCGATCTAGCCATGTCCGTCTGTCCGTCTGTCCGTCTGTCCGTCTGACCGTCTGTCCGTCTGTCTGTCCGGATGAACGCTGAGATCTCGGAAACTATGAGAGCTAGGCTATTAAAATTATATACATACTTTATTTATATATATATACTTTATGGGGTCGGAAACGCTTCCTTCTGCCTGTTACATACTTTCCGACGAATCTAGTATACCCTTTTACTCTACGAGTAACGGGAATAAAAAGAGTATATTGTTTTCTATGGTTACAAATTGTTTGTACTATATTAATATTCACATAATACAAGAGTTTGTAAACCGAAGAAAATAATATATACATACATAACTTTTAAACGAGAGTGAGAGGTCAAGTGGGTGGGGAAGTGGGAGGGGAGGGCGGAGTGGGCGCTATCGCAAACGAGAGTGAGAGTCCAAGGACAAGCGGGAGGGGAAGGGGGAGGGGAAGTGAGCGCAACTCCCCAGAGGGTCAAGCACCAGGACAAGTGGGATGGGAAGGGGGAGGGGAAGTGGGAGGGGAAGTGGGAGGGGAAGTGTGAGGGGAAGGGGGAGGCGAAGTGGGAGGGGTAGTGAGAGGGGAAGTGGGAGGGGAAGTGGGAGGGGAAGTGAGCGCAACCCCGCAGAGGGTCAAGCACCAGGACAAGCGGGAGGGGAAGTGGGAGGGGAAGTGAGCGCGGCCCTAGAAGCTTCCACAACAACAACTTCCGCTCGCGATAAGCGCCCCCGCACCAGCGAAAAAGTGATCAAGAACATACAATAAAAATTTATCCAGAACATACAAATACACCCTCGTTTTATCCAGAACATACATATACACCCTACTGACTGTTAGATACGGTTGCTGCCATTAACGTGATTGGTGGGAAGTTGGCAGAACAACTAATACGAAGTAAGCTTAAAAGAGTTGCAACAATTGCTACCACGGCAGATGACCGAAAGCAAGAAGTAGTTGGAAGACTTCAAACGCCCGTAAAGTAAAAGGAAGTGACCAAGGATCTCGAGTTCCATATTATACCATCATTGAATCAGGATCTATATTTAGGTATTAGGTTTCGGGCAGTCTTTAATTTGCTGCCATCTTCCATGCAAGTATCTGAGATGGTTTTGGATTCACATAGCCTGACTGAAGGTCAGAAATGTAATCTCAGCAAAGTTATTGGGACATTTCCTTCGTTTGCCTCTTCGGGGTTGGGAAAAACCACTCTTATTGCTCAAGAAATCGACGTTGGCGATGCTAGGTCGATCAAACAACGTCATTTTCCGGTGTCACCTGCGGTCAAAAAACTTATTTATAAAGAAATCGACTGAATGTTGGAAATGGGGGTGATTGGGGAGTCTCAGAGTGCGTGGTCTTCGCCGGTTGTCCTGGTACAAAAGCCCGGAAAAGTTCGTCTATGTTTGGAAAGCAGTAAAGTGAACGCGGCTACTAAAAAGAATGGGATTTTATCCCGCCTTCCAAATGCAATGTATATTTCCAGTCTCGATCTGAAAGATGCCTATTGGCAGATCCCTTTGCAGCCAAGTTTTCGGGATAAAACAACGTTTACAATTCCGGATAAGCCGTTGTACCAATACAGGGTGATGCCATTCGGATTGACCAACGCGTCACAAACGAAGAATCGGTTAATGGATAATGCGATCGGTAAAATATCTTGGGCATATCGTAGGTGAAGGTGAAGCAGCAAAGCGAGATTAAAAGGCGCCACCTACCCGTGATCTCAATATGTTGTTATGTGGGCGGTAGACAGATTTAAGCGTTATGAGCGTTAGAGTGGGCGTGGCAAATTTTTTTTGAATCAATCGATAAGTATTGACGAAACCAATACGTTTCAGTTAAAACTTTGTATCTAGCATAAAAATTGTGGGCGCCACAGGCTTGGTCGGTTTGTGGGCGTGGAAAACTGTTTTATTAGATCAATCGTGGCAAATTTTTTTTGGTCAATCGATAGGTATTGATGAGAACAATAAATTTCAGATAACAATTTTATTCTAGCATCAAAACTGTAGGAGCCACAGTTTTAGGCGGCTTGTGGGCGTTAGAGTAGGCGTGGCACATTTCTGAAACAAACTTACGCTGCGCAGGAATCTCAGAAAGCCTAATCCTCGCAAGCCTAATCCCAGTATTGTAGCTCTTATTGTTTCCGAGATCTCAGCGTTCATACGGACAGACGGACATGGCTAGATCGACTCGGCTAGTGATCCTGATCAAGAATATATATATTTGATGGGGTTGGAAACGCTTCCTTCTGCCTGTTACATACTTTCCGACGAATCTAATAGTATAATTATGGTTTTGTTAATGAATAGGTGTAATACAATTAAGTATTAAACAGACAACCAGCCAATGAAAAAATAATAATGCAAACTTAGATTGTGTGAACCGCACGCTCTCAACGCCAGAATCGAAGTGAACGAGAATATCGAGAGAGAAAAAGAAGGACGAGAAGATAGGAAGAAGACGCACGATGGTCCCGTTTCCTTGAGCGGTTTCCTAGGAAACCAAGACATCGGAATGTGCGTCTACCTCTCGTACACATACATTCATGCAAACATGAATTGCACAATTATCCATGTGACTTTTGTATATTTGAACATGCAAATTCCAACACGCCGCCTCAAAAGTTACATTGATTATCACTTCGATTCCTGACATGAGTTTGTACTTAAGTTTTAATTTGTTTCTTCACTTCATTTATTTTCTTTTTCAATTCTGGGGATACACCGGATCCAGCATTTGCTGAAAGAGTTGGGGAAACCCAGTAAAACCCAACTAGCTCCATACAAAAAAATTAACATAATTAAAGCTTTGACAAATGAAATTAAACAGGAATAAAGAGTAAATATGAAAATTGAAATTAATTACAAGTACTTCATGAGATCCATTAGAAAAAAAATAAACAAGAATATGAATTCAATTAAATTACTTAAGACTTAGTATATATGGAAATTTAAATTATACACAGAATACTTCATGAGATCCATTTCATGTTTGGCTTTTAAAAGCGATGGATTTTCAGCAACAGTTCACAAGGTTCGTAGTTGGTTTATTAAGAAAGTCGCAGCTGGCTTCTCAGGGAAATAAACCGGGCAGATGGTAATAGCTTCGTCAATATGTCGGCTAGTTGCAGATCTGTGGGAATATACTTTACACAAATTAGTTTCTTTTCAATTTGCTCTCTTGTAAAGTGATATTTAATATCTATGTGCTTTGTTCTTTTATGGCAAGTAGGATTATTTGCAATACTTATACAACCTTGGTTGTCTTCAAAAATATCTATAGGACCACTTAATTCTAGATTAATCTCATTTATTATTGATTTTAGCCAAAGAGCTTCTCTTACACCTTCGAACAAGGCCATGTATTCTGCTTCAGTATATGAAGCAGCAACAGACTTTTGCTTCATGGTACTCCATGAAACCAAACAATTTTCAAACATTTTAAAAAGATACTCAGTGGTACTTCTTCTGTCAGTTTCATTTCCAGCCCAATCGGAATCTGCATATCCTGTAAGAATATTATTAAAATTAGCTACTTTTTTGAATCTAAGCTTGATATTAACAGTTCCCTTCAGATATCTAAGAACTCTTTTAAGGCATTGCCATAGTTCCTTATTGTTGTTGTTTGTATATCTGCTTAGAATACTTATTGAAGTACTTAAGTCGGGCCGTGTACATAACATAATGTACATCACATAACCAATTAAATTTCTACACGGTGCATCACATGATTCTTCTGATTTTAGAGCTGTATAGTCTAACTTACGTGGGAGGGGAGTACTACTGAATTACACTCTTCCATATTAAATTTTCTCAATACATTTTTAATATATGCTAACTGACTAAGACAAATCTCTTCATTAGTTCTATCAATTTTTATGTCAATAAAGTGTCTAATTTCACGTAAATCGGTCATTTGAAACTTGTCATGAAGGTAAGATTTAAATTGGGACATTGTATCAGATTTGTTTGTAGCAATTACTACATCGTCCACATATAGCAAGATATATATATTTATTTTAATATCTCCCTTATCCAAAATATAAATACACCGATCAACTCCTAAGTTCTTAAATCCAACATCCTTCAACACACTTTCAAAAACTTCGAACCAACATCTAGAAGCTTGCTTAAGACCAAATATAGCTTTATTAAGTTCACATACTTTATTTTCATAAGGGTGATTCAGGCCTTTTGGAACGCTCATGTAGATTTCATCCTTTAGAGTTCCGTTTAAAAAATCCGTTTTTACGTCCATATGATGAACCATTAAATCGTATTGATTTGAAAGTGCCAACAAAAATCTAAAACTGGAAATTCGTGCAACTGGTGCAAATGTCTCATCGTAGTCAGTCATATATTCTTGAGTGAAGCCCCGCGCTACTAGTCTTTCTTTGTACTTTACTAAGTTCCCAAATTCATCGTGTTTTATACTAAATACCCATCTGCAATCAACTATGTTTTTATTTTCAAAATGAGAATTAAGTTCATCTTGTATAGCTTTCTCCCAGAAAGTTCTGTCTCCACGAAACTTAATCTCATCAAAGGTATTAGGAATATCATTTAAGCATATTTGAGTATTCATAAGACATCTTTCTAAAAATCGATATGATAATTTGGGTTTACTTTTAATTCTTTCACTGCGTCTGATTTCTTCTTCAATTTTATTTTCTTTTAATTTATCACCAGTTTCAACGACTGGATCGGCATTCTCTAGACATGTGGAATTTTCATTGAGTTGTTCACTTAACTCAGAATCAACAGATTCATTATTTTCCATCACAGGAAAAACCAACTCTTCATTTCCTCTACTTAAAGATTCATTATTTTGTTCAACAGTATTACTTTGAACCTTAGAACCTTCCACATGTAAAACTCTTGATTTGTGAGGAGTTGAACGACTCCCCACAAATAGAAACAGCAGCAGATGGCCGGCCGGTTGCCAGATACGCGGCGAATTCGCGTAGTAACGGCGCGGCGAGGAGAGCGAGAGAGTTTGGAGACCAACGAAGGAGAGCGAGAGAGTTTGGAGACCAATGAAGGAGAGCGAGAGAGTTTGGAGACCAAGGATGGAGATCGAGAGAGAGTGGAGACTTTGCGGGCAAGGCAAGAGTGCCGTGTGCAAAAGCGGGTAAGGGAACTCCACCGGACTTTGGACTCTCCCGTGAACTTTGGACCGGGAGAGGAAGTGCCACATCTCGGCGGTGGAGCGGCACACAGGCGTGCCACAAGCATCACGGGAATCAGCGGGATGGCAGCAGTGGGCGGAGCATCGATTGGAAGCGGTAAGGGAACGACAAGTGGGTCATCCAGGAGGCACGGACTTTGGACCCAGAGTGGAGAGATCCAGTGGGCCGTGCGCAAAAGGGAAATAACGGTTCCCGGAGGCCCTATATAAGGCCGCAGAGCGCTGGCAGCTGCATCAGTCGATCACAAGGAGTCAAACCGTCAAGATCACTCAGATACCAAAGTGAACAATCAAACAACCAGATAATCTACAAGGGAGCAGCAGCAAGTCGAGTCGCCAGAGAAGCAGCGCCGTGGGAGCCTACAAGGAGCGAGATTGCTACGTCGAGACGTTCGGGATTGGGATACCAGGAATCTCCGAATTGAGACGCAGGTAGCTGAGATCCAGAGGGCATCACACGGCTAGGTCAATGCGGTCGATTAACCCTGTCCACAAAGTCCTGGCGTTACGCCTGGAAAGAGTATAACAAGCCAGAAGGGAGAGAGGTCGATCGGTAAGGTCTCGAGTGGAATTGTCCAGGAGAGCCATACGGATTCGACTTGCGAGGTCCCGGAGCGGCGTGCCCGAACCACGAGTATAACAAGCCAGAAGGGAGAGCGGTCGATCGGTATGGTCTCGAGAGAATTATCCAGGAGAGCCCTACGGATTCGACTTGCGAGGTCCCGGAGCGGCGTGCCCGAACCCCGAGTACCAAAAGCCACACGGAAACGTCCCGGACAAAAGGCAAAAGGGTGAGGCTAGGGTGGAACGTTCGTTTACACTAGGCGTGGAAGCGAAGTAAGGCGCGAGGCAGCTTCCTGGCGTTCCGCCTTGACTGTCCGCACGGGCTGAGCAGAAACCCCAGTGGGACCATCCGGGACAGAGCAAGGGACAGGCGGCGGTGTGTCGAAAGGAGCGATCCTGGAGAGCGCAGCTTCTGTTCACCCTAGTCTGAGAACGGTGACGCTTCCCTAAGCCGGTACGGCTGATACCCCTCGCGATTCCGAGTCGTTATCAGCAGTCACCAAGTCACGTGTGACAAGTGAACAGCGAGCGAGCGTCTTCAGGGAGCTGCGAGGATCTTCAGGGAGCGGCGAGGATCTTCAGGGAGCTGCGAGTACCTTCAGGGAGCTACAGGACTGGAGCACCGAGTCGTCAAGGCGAGAAGTCGTCGAGTCAATCAGGGCCGTCGGAAGCACCGAGGGTCACAAGCAACGAGTCAAGGCCAACCAAGCGACTAAGACACTTGTAATAATATACCCGCAATAAAACCCAATACGAACCCGTGAATTCTATGCTTTCTCACAGAGCTACTGGGCGGTCACGTTAATATAAATTTGGTGGGACGAACACACAATATACTGAGCTAGCCGCACGAATCTCGTAGCGAGCAGACCATAAAAATCAGTTCGTTACATCTGGCGCCCAACGTGATTGTCCCAGCAGTGAAAGCAATTTAAACAGAATGGGGAAGAAGTGGATCTACCGACTTAAAAAGGAGGATTTCGCCAATGTCGCACAGAGGCTTAATGTCACCCTGGACGGCAGATTAGAGGACATGAGAAAAGCATTATCCGAGTATTATTCAGAAACGGATAATGACCCACAGCTCGTTGACATCTGGGCCGATTTGGAAGCCACATACCACGACAAAGCCGGCCCCAGCATCACGTTAACAACCGCCGAAGGGGACAACTTAGTGGCAAGCCTGAGCGTTGACAACCTACAAAAGGAGGCAAACAGGAGAGGATCAAGCCAAGACAGGAAAACAACAGCGCTGATCTCGAGACCCAATCAATCGGACTATGCAAGGATCGCTAAACAGGTCCGCGAATGGTCGTTCAGGTTCGACGGGGCGGAAAAGCCGTTCGAGTTCCTGGAGCAGGTGGAATGAGTTAGACATGATTCCCCGAGCGATGCCTGAATTGCTGAAGGGAAGGGCTTTGAAGTGGTTCATCGCCAACAACAAACAATGGAAAACCTGGGCGGAGTTCATAGATAGTTTCCACACATACTTTCTACCGAGAGACTTCTTCACCAGGCTGGCGGATCAGGTCAGGCAACGAATTCAGGGCTTCAGCGAGTTGTTCAAAGACTACATGATCGACATGCAGACGATGGTGAGGCCACTTAATTACTCCGCTATAGAGACCCTAAGAATCATCAAGGAGAACTTCACCCCCAGTCTAAGGATCTTCCTAAGGGCATACAAAGTGTCGGACCTGGACACGCTGATGATATTAGCAGACGAGTATGAAGAACTCGAAAAGGAGCGGGAAGCGTTCGCGCAGTCGCAAGTCGGCATCGCCAGCGCAGGTAACATGCAGAAGATCCGAAGAGACAGGAATCCAGGAGACGCGGGGAAACGACCAATGGTCGCCACCGAACCGAGTACCACGGCAGCAGGCAACAGGAGCACCACGCGGAGGCCAATGGACACCACCACAACAGCAACAGATGCAACCAGCAAACAATGTTTGGAGGCCACCAAGTACAATACAAAGGCCTCGTGAAACGACACACATCACAGACCCCCAGGAGGCCTGCCGAAAGTGCGGCGGTCATGGACACTGGGCGCGGGGATGTCGGCACCAACGCCTGTTGTTCTGCTGGGTGTGCGGGAGAGTAGGCGTCAGGAGCGTTGAATGCTGCCAGCAGGCGGGAAATGCCCAGCGATCTCAGCCGCAGAGAGGCGAGCGGGGGTCGCAAGATGCTACCTCTCCAAACTAACGGGAAAGCTGATCGAGGAGGAGCAGCAGTTGTCCGCAGCGGTGACGATTGGTGGGGGCACATACAAAGCCACAATCGACACCGGGGCAAAAGCAAGCTTTATAAGCAAAGAGCTGGCGGACGACCTGGCTGCCCTCGGAAAGATTACGAGGATACGACGGCAAGTTAGGTTGGCAGATGGAAGATGTGGCGGAATCGATGAGCAGCTGGAGGTGGAAATCGCGTTCGGGAACAAGCGACTGAGCATGAGCCTGCTGATACTACCAGGGGTAGTGGATTTATTGGTGTTGGGATGGAACTTTCTGACACATGCCGGTACAGAGATTAAGTGCGCTGGACACGAAGTGATAATACCGGCCAGGAATCGTCACAAGGGATGGCTCGAGGAAAAGTTGTCGGTGGCAGTCGTACAACGGGCAAGCGAAGATGACGACACGACGAAATTCCTGGAGGCAGAGCTATCGACTTTCAGCAGCATGAAGGGAACATCAAACATGGCAGAGCATCAGATCACGATGAAAGACGACAAACCAATAAAGCAGCGATACTATCCCAAGAATCCGAAAGTTCAAGGGGAGATTAATGCGAAGGTGGACGAGCTTCTCCAAATGGGATACATAGAACACTCAACAAGCCCATACAGTTCTCCCATCGTGATGGTTAGAAAAAAGACGGGCAAATGGAGACTGTGCGTCGACCTTAGGCAAATAAACGCCAAATCTGTAAAGGATGCCTACCCGATGCCCCGAATAAATTAAATTCTCGACCAACTGAGGGAAGCACGGTACATCAGCAGCTTGGACCTAAAGGATGGGTACTGGCAAATCCCACTGAAAGCGGACAGCAGGCAGTATACGGCATTTACAGTGCCGGGGAAAGGTTTATTTCAATGGAAAGTAATGCCATTCGGACTTCATTCGGCGTCTGCGACCTTTCAACGGGTGCTGGACCGGGTGATCGGCCCAGAAATGTCGCCGTACGCATTTGCTTTCCAGGACGACATCATAGTGATCGGGCGCTCGCTGGAAGAACATAAGGCCAACCTAAAGGAAGTGTTCCGACGACTAAAGGAGGCAAATCTGAGATTAAACCCGGAGAAGTGTCAATTTTTCAAGAAAGAGCTGTTATATCTCGGTCACCGAGTGACTAGCGAAGGAATAGGCACGGATCCGGAAAAGGTAGCAGCCATCGCCGAACTAGAACCACCATCGACAGTAAGAGAGCTCCGACAGTACCTGGGCGTAGCATCATGGTACCGCCGGTTTGTACCTGACTTCGCAAAAATAGTCAAACCTCTCAACGATCTGCTACGCAAGGGCAATAAGTGGGTGTGGACACAGGAACATCAGACGGCGCTCGAAGAGGTGAAGGCAAGACTCGTCGCAGACCCCGTACTGGCATGCCCGGATTTCGACAAACCATTCATCGTGCAAACTGACGCAAGCGACTACGGCATCGGGGCAATCTTGACCCAGGAAACTGAACGAGGCGAAAAGGTAATCTCTTACTCAAGCCGAACGCTCAACGGCGCTGAGAAGAATTATTCAACAACCGAGAAGGAGTGCTTGGCAATCGTCTGGGCAATCCGATAGCTCAAGCCGTATCTGGAAGGTTACCACTTTAAAGTAGTAACCGACCACATGGCACTGAAGTGGCTCAACAGCATAGAGAGCCCTTCAGGGAGGATCGCCAGATGGGCCCTGGAGTTGCAGCAGTACGACTTCGAAAGAGCGTACAGGAAAGGGCAACTCAACGTGGTGGCAGACGCTTTGTCAAGGCAGCCACTGCCGGAAACGCTTCGAGGGATCAAGGAGACGTCGGCGGCGGAAGCTTCTGCAGCATGCAGCTGGATTCTGGAAATGCGCGAAAAGATAAGGACCCAGCCGCAAAAGTATCCAGACTACGTGATGGAGGGTAACACCCTGTACAGGAATATACATCATAGAGCGGGCAGCGAAGATGTTGCAACATGGAAGATGTGCATCCCGAAAGCTCTACGGGAAACGGTGCTGAAGGAGAACCACGACTCACCGGCGGCTGGCCATGTAGGAAGCCGAAAGACAATAGCACGTCTGGCAGCCCGGTACTACTGGCCAGGAATGCACAGAGACGCCCGAGCCCACGTGCGAGCATGCGAGACATGCATGAGGTTCAAGCCGAATCAGATGCAAATGGCTGGGAAAATGCTTACGCAGGTGCCAGAGGAACCATGGGCTACGGTATGTGCAGACTTCGTCGGACCCCTGCCGCGTTCGAAGCACGGCAACCAAATGCTGCTGGTATTGATAGTCAGGTTCTCCAAGTGGACTGAGTTGGTGCCGCTGCGAAGCGCGACGGCCGAATCCCTAAAGAAAGCTTTTAAAGAACGCATAATCGCGAGGTATGGGGTCCCCAAAATAGTCATAACGGACAACGGAGTCCAGTTTACCAGCAAAACCTTCAAGAGTTTCCTGGCCGAAATGGGAGCCAGGCAACAGTTCACAGCTCCATACACCCCACAGGAGAACCCGACTGAGAGAGCCAATAGGACGGTGAAAACAATGATTGCGCAGTTCGCAGGGCAGAACCAAAGAGACTGGGACGAAAAATGGCCAGAAATCATGCTGGCAGTAAGCACGAGCGTTTCAGAATCCACAGGTTACACACCGTCGTTCATTACCCAAGGCAGAGAACCAAGACTACCGAGCGCCCTATACGACAGAGAAACCGTAGGGACCGGACGACCGACAGAGACCCCGGAAGAGAATGCTAACAAACTCAGGGAAATCTTCGAGATTGTAAGGCGGAACCTGGAGAAAGCATCCCAGGACCAGGCTAGGCATTATAACCTAAGGAGGAGGCAATGGACGCCAAAGGTGGGTGACGTCGTGTGGGCCAAGGAACACCATTTATCAAAAGCGGCCGAGGGGTTCGCAGCAAAATTGGCCCCAAGATACGACGGACCTTACCAAGTCACAGGTTTTGCGTCACCAGTAATCTGCAAAATACGACACATAAACACAAAGAAAGAGCGGACCATCCACGTAAGCGAGCTGAAACAGCAACAAACGGAAAACACAAGCGAGCGGCTACAGCAAGCAGACACAACAGATGCAAAACAACATTAAAAGTCCAAGGATACGTCCAAGGATTCCCAAAGGGTACTACGGAAAGAGTCCAAGGATACCTGCAAGGATTCCCAAAGGATACTACGAACAAATTCCAAGGATACCTCCAAGGATACTACAGGGCATCTACAAAGGCGCAATGAAACACATAAAGGACATCAGGAGAACGTTAAGAACACAAAGGGAGCGAACCAGAGCGTCTAAGGTCTTGATTGGGACTGATCGGAGGAAAAGAAAAAAAACGCATCAAAAGTCTGCCGAAGGAAGGGGGAAGACGGCACAGAGCAGAGAGCTGTACCGTAGATCTGGGTAGTAAGAAGGAGAGGCCGATGGAAATAGCGGGATTGAGCAAAGAGGAAGGCTCGGAACCGAGGTGTCGTTAAAGGGAGCCCAGGCTCCAGCTAGACAATCAAAATCAACGAGCATCATGAGCACACGTGTGACGAGGAGCGAAGCGCGCAGGATGATGGCTGCCCACCAGCCGTCCGGAGGACGTCGGCAGCCCGGCCTACCCGAACCTCGCGGCGGATCTCCGGGCGGGGTGTCCCCGATCCGGTGATCAGCTCCGACAGCGACGTCGAGTTGGTGGAGGACCCGCGGGTGGAGCAACGGCGATGGCGGCTTCGCAAGGCGTTCAACCGGGCCGACGGACGCATCCCGACTGGCGCGGCGCAGGTGGAGTGGGCCAGTGAAGAACCGCCCCCGGACCAGCCGGCTCCCGTTAGCCATGCCGAGGCTGTGGTAGCGGCTACGTGGGAGTTCCGGCGCAAGTGCGAGGCGCGAAGGCGAAACGAGGAGCGGCGGTTGAAGGAGATGGAGGAGTCACCGGAGTGGCAGGCCCAACTACGGATGGCCGAGGAGGAGGAGACGCAGCTGTGGGAAAACCCGGGGTACCCACCTACGCCGAGGTATGCGCCCGAACCCTGCACCCCGCCGCAAGAAGTGGCAGACGATTGGGCGCCCTCGCCTCCGCGGTGGCTGCCCGAAATCCCGCCCACACCGCGGTACGAGGGGTCACCACAGTGGACGCCAGCACGACCGCCCACGCCGAGGCACGAGCAGCAGCCACCACAGCAGCAGCCGCCACCGCAGCAGCAGCCACCACCGCAGCAGCAGCCACCACAGCAGCAGCCACCACCGCAGCAGCAGCCACCACCGCAGCAGCAGCCACCACAGCAGCAGCCACCACCGCAGCAGCAGCCACCACCGCAGCAGCAGCCACCACAGCAGCAGCCACCACCGCAGCAGCAGCCACCACCGCAGCAGCAACACATCCGGACAGACATACCGGCGGCCCACGTGAGCCACAGCACCCGGACGTTCGTGGCCGAAGGGGTAAAGTAACGACAGCAGACGGTTGTCTGGACCTGGCCGGAGGGACCCGCGGAGGAGACGGCAGCGACGGAAGAACCCCGGATCTGGGAAGAATGTGGTCCCCGGGTGAGCCCGCTGGACCCCAGGACCCGTGGCAGACCGGAGCAGTGGGCACCACCGACGCCGAGCACCGGACCAACGACGCCAAGGACAGGGCCATCGACGCCAACGCCTACCGGGAGCGCAGTAACCGCGGAGCCTCTGGAGCGAGGACCCTGGGTGTGGCCTGAGCCCGTGGAAAACGGCCGTCCTCCGCTCAAGCGGCAGCACTCGGCGCCCGAAGTGTCCGAGGTGGTGGCCCGGCCGAAGTTGTCGCGGACGGTGTCGGCGCCGGAGGGCCAGCGATGGCGAGAGATCGCGGAGCCGGAGTGGCCCGAAGGGATCGCGGAGGCACCGGTGGTACAAGAGGCTCGCATCCTGGGCGGCAGGCGCAGCGTGCGCGTATGGAGAGAGGGGCGCGCGTTCCGCGTCCGGTTGGGGCTGGCGGGTATGAGAGTGTTCGAGGAGCAGAAATAAAAGTTAAATGAAACGAAAAACAGAGTTTAAAAAAAAAAACCGGCATAGAACGGGAAACGCGGTTGAAACAGGGGCCAGAAGTAAGGGGCATACATGGCAGCTTCAGCGTCCTGAAATCAATATTGGGTTAATACAGGAAGCAGCCAAGCGACACCAAAATACTTACCTGCAGCGAAGCAAATGCGAAGTCCTCTCCGCACCAGCTTTCGAGTGTTGCCAGCGTAAAGCCAGGCTCAGCCGGCTGAGGACGATTGAAGGGCGAGAGAGAGAGACGAGAGGCGAGAGAGGTCGTGTGGACAGAGAAAGGATGAAATAGAAAGGAGTGAGGAAATGCGAAAACTTACCTAGAAAGTTGCAAAATCACCATGAGCCAGGGAAGGGGGCGCCTCGATAGGCGATCGGTTGGCCCTAGATGAAAGTGCGATCGATGGGTACACGTCAAATGGTAATGTCGGCCAAAGGTGGAAATATCGCAACGAGCAGGTGGCAACGCCGCATTGTCGATATCGATATCGCACATCGATCACACACGAATGGTGTGACCAGGCGGAGGAAGCAAATAAAAGGAGTAGAACGCAGCGATGAGCAGCGAGCTGGGGATCGATAGCACACGAGTATCGATGTCCCAGTGGAGTCAGGAAAGATATCGGCGCGGGAGATTCAAGTTGCTACGAGGAGGATGGCCAGCGCTGTAGAAACTCAACGGAGTTAAGAGCGTCGTGGGAGCATCGAGGGAGCAACGAGGGAGCGCCGCGGGAATCACAAGGACTCGAAGGCTAGGATAAACAAGAAAACGCCGGAGAGTAGGAACAAGTTTAAAATGTTTCCCGAAGTAAGGGGGGAATGTGAGGAGTTGAATAACTCCCCACAAATAGAAACAGCAGCAGATGGCCGGCCGCTTGGCAGATACGCGGCGAATTCGCGTAGTAACGGCGCGGCGAGGAGAGCGAGAGAGTTTGGAGACCAACGAAGGAGAGCGAGAGAGTTTGGAGACCAATGAAGGAGAGCGAGAGAGTTTGGAGACCAAGGATGGAGATCGAGAGAGAGTGGAGACTTCGCGGGCAAGGCAAGAGTGCCGTGTGCAAAAGCGGGTAACGGAACTTCACCGGACTTTGGACTCTCCCGTGAACTTTGGACCGGGAGAGGAAGTGCCACATCTCGGCGGTGGAGCGGCACACAGGCGTGCCACAAGCATCACGGGAATCAGCGGGATGGCAGCAGTGGGCGGAGCATCGATTGGAAGCGGTACGGGAACGACAAGTGGGTCATCCAGGAGGCACGGACTTTGGACCCAGAGTGGAGAGATCCAGCGGGCCGTGCGCAAAAGGGATATAACGGTTCCCGGAGGCCCTATATAAGGCCGCAGAGCGCTGGCAGCTGGATCAGTCGATCACAAGGAGTCAAACCGTCAAGATCACTCAGATACCAAAGTGAACAATCAAACAACCAGATAATCTACAAGGGAGCAGCAGCAAGTCGAGTCGCCAGAGAAGCAGCGCCGTGGGAGCCTACAAGGAGCGAGATTGCTACGTCGAGACGTTCGGGATTGGGATACCAGGAATCTCCGAATTGAGACGCAGGTAGCTGAGATCCAGAGGGCAACACATGGCTAGGTCAAGGCGGTCGATTAACCCTGTCCACAAAGTCCTGGCGTTACGCCTGGAAAGAGTATAACAAGCCAGAAGGGAGAGCGGTCGATCGGTAAGGTCTCGAGTGGAATTGTCCAGGAGAGCCCTACGGATTCGACTTGCGAGGTCCCGGAGCGGCGTGCCCGAACCACGAGTATAACAAGCCAGAAGGGAGAGCGGTCGATCGGTATGGTCTCGAGTGGAATTGTCCAGGAGAGCCCTACGGATTCGACTTGCGAGGTCCCGGAGCGGCGTGCCCGAACCCCGAGTACCAAAAGCCACACGGAAACGTCCCGGACAAAAGGCAAAAGGGTGAGGCTAGGGTGGAACGTTCGTTTACACTAGGCGTGGAAGCGAAGTAAGGCGCGAGGCAGCTTCCTGGCGTTCCGCCTTGACTGTCCGCGCGGGCTGAGCAGAAACCCAGTGGGACCATCCGGGACAGAGCAAGGGACAGGCGGCGGTGTGTCGAAAGGAGCGATCCTGGAGAGCGCAGCTTCTGTTCACCCTAGTCTGAGAACGGTGACGCTTCCCTAAGCCGGTACGGCTGATACCCCTCGCGATTCCGAGTCGTTATCAGCAGTCACCAAGTCACGCGTGACAAGTGAACAGCGAGCGAGCGTCTTCAGGGAGCTGCGAGGATCTTCAGGGAGCGGCGAGGATCTTCAGGGAGCTGCGAGTACCTTCAGGGAGCTACAGGACTGGAGCACCGAGTCGTCAAGGCGAGAAGTCGTCGAGTCAATCAGGGCCGTCGGAAGCACCGAGGGTCACAAGCAACGAGTCAAGGCCAACCAAGCGACTAAGACACTTGTAATAATATACCCGCAATAAAACCCAATACGAACCCGTGAATTCTATGCTTTCTCACTGAGCTACTGGGCGGTCACGTTAATATAAATTTGGTGGGACGAACACACAATATACTGAGCTAGCCGCACGAATCTCGTAGCGAGCAGACCATAAAAATCAGTTCGTTACAGATTTTAACATGTTTATTTCATCCACCACAACATCTCCTGCTATCATAAATTTCCTCGATTCCTCAGACCACAACTTATAATTATTTGGTTCATAACCTACAAGTATAGCTTTAATTGACTTTTCGTCAAACTTTCTTTTTCGTATTTTATTCAAAGCATATACCGCCGAACCAAATATTTTAAGATATTTCAACGTTGGTTTTTTGTTATGCAACATCTCAAATGGTGTTTTATTTATCTTTTGCAATGCTCTACTTGGGGATCTGTTTATTAAATAGGGTGCTGTTAAAACAGCCTCACCCCAAAAATGCTTATTGAGCTTAGCACAACTGATCATAGATCGAGCCTCTTCGGTGATTGTTCGAATCATCCGTTCTGATACACCATTCAATAGTGGAGTATGAGGAACCGTTAAATGATAGCTGATGCCTTTTTCGTCACAGAAATCACGCATTTCGTTAGAAAATTATTCCCTTCCATTATCGATATATAAATTCACAGTTTTTAAACTGAAGTGAGCCTCGCTCTTCGCTACAAAGTCTTTAAAAACAAAAAACACATCCGACTTATAAGTTATTAAATAGGTCACACAGTAATGTGTATACTGATCAATAAAAACTACATAGTAGTTCTTATTATCAATGGTAGAGGGTGTTATTGGACCACAGAAGTCGGAATGGACAACAAACAATGGTCGTGTAATAGTTTCTTTATTTTTAAATTTTTGAAACTTTAATCTAGCTTGCTTGCCGTTTATACAAGCCTCACATAATTCATGGTTTAAATAAATATTGTTTAATATTTTAGTATCTTCAAAGAAACTATTTCGTTTTATTTCTAAAAATTTCCTACACTTATGTGGCCTAATCTTTCATGCCATAATCGATACTCAGCACTATTAGAAATCTTAGAAGTAAATGTTTTACTGTTCAGTTGAAATTTTATAATAGGTACATTGTACTCACTTATTCCATTAAAGGCCAATTTACCATTTTTAGATACTTTTACACCTTCAGTGTTAAATTCGATGGTCATGCCTGCATCCTGTGTTCGTGCCTAACCGAAGTAGACACTTCCGGGTCTCACTTGTCGCTGGCACGGGGACGCTTTGCTGGCAGGACGATCGTTACTGCGATGCCGGACCACAGGCGATGCGGAACTGCGCTGAGGTTGAGCTAACGTAGGTTAGCTGCTATTTGAGATAGTATATTACGAGCCCTATTCCCAGAGGTAGGAAGTAGAACCGCGGAGTTATGAGACGCGTTGTTAACTGTTTTATTCTTCATTTGATACCTGCTTATATATTACTTGGAACACGGAAGCTTAGTGTAATGATTAGTGAAATAAGCTATAATCTAAAGTAGGTCAGGGAATTATGATTATGGTGCAGTTGGCTCAGCTAAAACTGCAACATGTGCTGACTGCATTGGCGCGTCAGTGTGCCGTTGAGTCGGTGAGAAGGTGAGTTAGTGAGACATATAATATGCTGATCAGCAACTCACATCTGCAGTGAGTGCTACTGAGCGCCTGGTACTGTTCCCAACTTGGTTTCTGCTTGATCTGTTGGGTGTGGTCATGTTGATTACCTTTGGGTACGAACATTCTCCCCCCCATTGAGGGGTACCTTCAATTAAGGCGTGTTGTCGGTCAGCCCTTGGCCGAATTGTATAGGAAACACCTAACAAATCATTGACCGAGGTGGATCCTTCCTTCAACTGCGGCGGTTCATGTTTATAATTCAGGTCACTCATACCTTCTTGATGATGCTTAACACTCCCCGTTGCGATAAAATTGACATTTCCGTGGGGACTGAAATTGTGACCTCGTCGAACTTGATCATTTGGGACGTCTGTGGTATGTGGACTTTCTGAGGCTTGCGAGGCCAAAATTACGAGGCCGCAGCCAGTTTCTGTCGGGTTTGGCCGGCTGAAAGTAAGATCGATTATGCAAAGTCGGAAGGGTCTGCCCTTCCGCTACGGTGCGGGAATTAATGGGACACGAAGGGATCTGCCGCCTCTAAGGGGGGGGGGGGGGTGGGGGGGGGATAGGTAGGGCACGAAGGGGTCTGCCACCTCGTGGGGAGTTAGTAGGGCACGAAGGGGTCTGCCACCTCGTGGGGAGTTAATAGGGCACGAAGGGACCTGCCACCTCGTGGGGAGTTAATAGGACGCGAAGGGATATACCACCTCGTGGGGAGTTAGTAGGGCACGAAGGGGTCTGCCACCTCGTGAGGAGTTAATATCACACGAAGGGATATACCACTTCGTGGGGGGGAAGGGGTTTCATGCAGGAATGTGAGGGGGTCTTCCGCCTTACTGTGCAGGCAAGTTAGAGGATGAAATTCACAAGATGGGGATGATAGACATATATGTCGGACGTAAATAATTAACCGCTTCCAATTGGGTCATCGATTTTTAGTAATCAAAGGGGTGCGGGGGGGGGGGGGGGGGGGGCAAAACCCAATACCCATATCAACACGGCTTGCCTTTTCTTTTCGTATTAGTTCACTCAATTTTATTTGTCGTGTTTAATTGTTCCTGGGTTTCACTGCGCCTATTACACTGATTCACTAACCTTACTTCCTACCGCCCGGGCTTTCTTTTTTCTGTGTGTGTGTCCTTTCTTTTTCTTTTCCGCGTGCGCGACCGTTCGCCTTGAGGCACCAGAGCCGAGAGCCCGGATGCCGTGTACCCATTTCAGCCTTCTTCTCTTTGCTTTGCCAGATCGGTTTAGTATTTTCTCTATTTTATAGTATTTTTCCCTATGGTTGACACCTCGGGCGGATGGTGCGGAACCAAACTTGACCTATTTTGGTTTTGCACCCCAAAAATCCATATGTTCGCTTTCCACTTACTAAATCATAATCCTTCATTTCATATCACTTACGTACTAATATTAACAATGGCGAACTTAGTTAACTATTACTTATATCTATATATTGTGACGGTCTAGCCGTCGGGCAGGATCGTCACACCACCCCTTTCCTACCGGGGGCTGATGATGAGCCGTCCGTCGCTCTTCACGATGACGACGTAGTGCCAATCCGTCCCTTTAAAGGCGAAGCGAACACGGTGTCCTCGTCCGGCTTGTCCGGCCGCCCTCTCAGCGATCAGACTAATGGCCGATGCCGGCAGATGTCGCAATTCGCCCGTCCCGGTCCTGCCTTCTGGTAACGGGGCTAACTCGTCCAGAGGTACCGTCACGGTCGATGTGGATGAGGTCAACTCCTCCATGAACGACCCAACCCAACCGGTCCCCTGGATTACGTCGTCCTCCTCGGTCTCGTCCATTGAGGTCGAGACTGCCGTATCGGTCTTTGCTGCCTCCGGGTTCTGGAACACCCGACGGAACAGTGGGCGATCCTCCACCCCATCCTCGCTATCGGTTGCCAACTCACACTCCGCAAAATACTTCACATGGTGAGTCCCAGGGCGTGAATTCACGTGGTAGCGCTTCGCCTACTGCGCTCCGGGCTTCGGTGGTGAGCGCTGTGGTCCAATCGGGGATGTCTGAGCCGCCTGGGCGCGAGTCTTCCTCGGCGAGCGTCGCCGGTAAGCTGGGGACGTCTGAACAGACTGGACGCGGGTCTGCTTTGGAGAACATTGCCTGCGAGTCGGGGATGTCTGGGTTTCCTGCGCACGGGTCTTCTTTGGCGAGCACTGCGGCCGATGTGGGGATGTCGGGTCCTCTGCCTGGGGAAGGAACGTCGCCTGGTCCACGGCTGCTCGTCGTCTTCTTGCGGTGCGTAATACCGTGGCCCCTGCGAACGGCGACCCCACGAGTAATCTCGAGGCTCGTCGCGTTCGTCGCTGTCGCTTGCGTTGCTGAGATCATCCTCGACGGTATACGTTGTCGAAGGTCGAGCGGATCGTCGTGTCTCGCCGGGTTTAGGGGTCCACATGCCCGCAATCCGAGGTCCACCCGTAGCCCCAGACTCCTGGTCGTCGGAAGACTTGGCGCCGCCGTTGATTAATTGGTCCTCTGCGCCCCTCCCTCTTCGTCTTCCGATGCCTCTGACTCTCCTCCACTGTACCGTGATGAAAAACCTCGGTATCGTCCGAACTATCCGACAACTCGATGACTTCATCCATCTGAAAGCGGAGACTAAACTTATAGATACAAGACCCCTATTGTTCAAGCTCCCTACCTACCGGTGCAGTGAAACCTCGACTTAGAATACTTAGACAATAACATTGTGTGTTAGTACAATTCAACTTAGAAATTACCATGCGAACCTATACCCTGCTTAACCTCTCGTGCCGCCTCCCGGGGCAATCCCGTCGTCTTCTTCCGCGGCTGCATTCCCAAAGTCCTCAGAGTAATAGGGTTTCAGCTGACTTATGTTGGCAGAGCGTGAACGTCTTTCCCTTGGGCGTCGCAACACGACCAGGTTAGGGGATATGAACCTCGTTACGGTGTAGGGACCGTCATACTTGGGGGCCAATTTGGCGGCGAAACCTTCGGCCGCCTTCGAGAGAGGATGTTGGCGTAGCCACACCTTGTCACCGCGATTCGGTCTCCACTCACGGCGTCGAAGGTTGTATTGGCGGGCTTGCTCTTGGGAAGCACGTTGGAGGTTGGATCTGACAATACCGAAGTTTCCTCTGAGTTGGAGCGCTTTTCCTGCGGGGTCCTTAGATATCACCGTTGATCCAGGGGTGACCTCGTCGTATAAAATAGTAGGGAGTCTGGGCTCGCGTCCTTGCGTCAGGATGGCGAGACTGTATCCCGTAGAGTCCGATACACTTGCGTTGATGGCGAGCGCTATTTCCGGTAATAGCTCGTCCCAGGAACTTTGGTCTCCCTCGGTGAGTTGGGCTATCATCGTCTTGACCGTCCGATTCGTCCTCTCGGTAGGGTTCTCCTGTGGACAGTATGGAGCAGTATATTGGATCTCTACCCCTATCGTGTGGAAGTACTCCTTCAAGATGCGGCTGGTAAATTGAGTACCGTTATCGCAGACGAACTTCCGAGGGATGCCGACTCAGCCCAGTATCCGTTCCCGGAATGCCTTCTGATCTTGGGTGGCGGTAGCTTTCCGTAACGGGATCAACTCCACCCATTTAGAAAAGACGTCATGAAATACGAGGAGCATGGTGTTTCCGTGTTTCGACCGGGGTAGTGAGCCGACAAAGTCTGCGCTTAAAACGTCAAACGGTTCGCTTGTCATGCGGGTTAACATTTTGCTTGCCGCTTTCGTCTGGGCGGTTTTGAACTTCTGGCATGCCTCGCAGCGCTGGACGTAACGCTTCGCGTCTCTAAACATGCCGGGCCAGAAATACCTCTGAGATAGTCGAGAAACGGGTTTCCGGACGCCCAGATGTCCAGCCGTGGGCGCGTCGTGGCATTCTTGGAGGACTCGGACTCGAGATCAGCTCTGTGTCCCAAATTCCGGTATAGTTGCCCATTTTCCATCATGTAGTCTGAGAACTTCTCGGGGTCTTCTTTTATCTTAGCTCGCATACCTTGGATCCATTTACAGGGTGTGTCCACTTCGGTCATCTGTTGCAAGACTCCACATGGTTGTCGGGATAACGCGTCCGCTACCACGTTCAATTTGCCTCAACGGTACCGCACGTCGAACTCCAGCGCCCATCTTGCTACCCGACCGGAGGGATTTTCGATGGAGTTCAACCATTTGAGGGCTAGGTGGTCGGAAACCACCTCGAACCGATACCCTTCCAAGTAGCACCGCATTTTTCTGATAGCCCATATGATGGCCAGACACTCTTTCTCCGTCGTCGTGTAATTGCCCTCCGTGGCTGTGAGTCGACGGCTGGCGTACGCGATGACTCTGTCCTGGCCCTCGATATCTTGCGACAAGACCGTTCCTAGCCCCACGTCGCTAGCGTCAGTTTGCAACTTAAACGTCTTATCGAAGTCAGGACATCCTAACACGGAGGCGGTGGTTAACCTTCTTTTTACCTCTTCTAGCGCGTTCTGTTGCTCGGGACCCCATGCCCACTTCCGGCCTTTCTTCAACAGGGCCGTCATTGGCTGTACCACGGTTGCGAAGTTAGGGACGAACCGGCGATACCAAGAGGCCATGCCTAGCCACTGTCGGAGCTCCTTGAGGCATGTAGGGGACTTAAGGTGGGTAATGGCCGACATTTTCTCCGGGTCAGTCTGGACTCCTTCGGCACTAATCACGTGGCCTCTGCTTGAAGAACGCGCATTTCTTCGGGTTCACCTTCAGGTTCGCCCTCCGTAGCCTACTGAAGACTTCTCCCAGATTGGACAAATGTTGTTCCTCCGTGGCGCCTATAACGATGATATCGTCCAAATAGTCGAAGGCGAACGGCTCCATGTCCGCACCAATCACGCTATCCAAGGCGCGCTGGAAGGTTACGCTGGCCGAGTGAAGCCCGAAGGGCATGACCTTCCACTGGTATAGGCCTCCGCCCGGAACGGTGAAGGCCGTGAACTGACGGCTATCCTTGGCCATGGGTATTTGCCAATAACCGTGCTTTAAGTCCAACGTCGAAATGTATCGGGCTTGACGTAGTTTTTCCAAGATGTGGTTGATCTTGGGGACGGGGTACGCGTCGGGCACTGAGTGAGCGTTCAATTGCCTATAATCAACGCACATGCGCCATTCACCCGTCTTCTTTTTGACCAACACTATGGGTGCGCTATGCGGGCTCCGCGAAGGTTTGATGGCGTCTTCTCGGAGTAGTTCATCCACTTGGGCGTCAATCACGCTCTGCATTGCCGGATTCCTTGGGTAGTACCTTTGTTTCAAGGGTTTATCGTCTCGCATTATAATCCGATGCTCCGCCACGTGGGATACACCTCGAAGCCCCTTGAAGACCGTCAACTCTCGGGTGATGAATTCCAGCTGGTCGCGTCTTAGGTCATCCTCTTCCGTCATTGATTCTCCATCCTCTGCTTCTTCGATTTCGTCCGGCCGAAAGTCCTCCAAGACTCTTCCTGGTTCGTCGTATTTCCTGATCCTGTAATAGGTAGGGCACGAAAGGGTTAGTTAGTAGGACACGAAGGGGTCTGCCACCTCGTGGGGAGTTCATAGGACACGAAGGGATATACCACCTCGTGGGGAGTTAGTAGGGCATGAAGGGGTCTGCCACCTCGTGAGGAGTTAATATCACACGAAGGGATATACCACCTCGTGGGGGGGAGGGGTTTCATACGGGAATGTGAGGGGGTCTTCCGCCTCACTGTGCAGGCAGGTTAGAGGATGAAATTCACAAGATCGGGATGATATATATATATGTCTGACATTAATAATTTACCGCTTCCAATTGGGTCATCGATCGTTAGTAGTAAGAACAAAGGGGTGCGAGGGGGGGGGGGGGGGGCAAAACCCAATACGCATATCAACACGACTTGCCTTTTCTTTTCGTATTAGTTCACTCAATTATATTTGTCGTGTTTAATTGTTCCTGGGTTTCACTGCGCCGATTACACTGATTCACTAACCTTACTTCCTACCGCCCGGGCTTTCTTTTTTCTGCGTGTGTGTCCTTTCTTTTTCTTTTCCGCGTGCGCGACCGTTCGCCTTGAGGTACCAGAGCCGAGAGCCCGGAAACCGCCGTGTGCCCATTTCATCCTTCTTCTCTTTGCTTTGCCAGATCGGTTTGGTATTTTCTCTATTTTCTAGTATTTTTCCCTATGGTTGAAACCTCGGGCGGATGGTGCGGAACCAAACTTGACCTATTTTGGTTTTGCACCCCAAAAATCCATATGTTCGCTTTCCACTTACTAAATCATAATCCTTCATTTCATATCACTTACGTACTAATAATAACAATGGCAAACTTAGTTAACTATATACATATATATATATATTTTGAAGGTCTAGCCGTCGGGCAGGATCGTCACAGTATCAATCGGTACTGACGATTGGTCTGTAATGACTGTGGGAATAATAAATACCTCTATTAGTGTTTCAAACCCTGATGTAACTGATGAGAGCTTTAGTGTTAATCTAATTGCTGTTGATATTTTTCTTTCGATTCCAGATATTTCAATCGGTGACCTTTCCTTAAGAGATAGCAGATCTGCCATTCTCCTTGAGATAAGATTCACCTGTGATCCACCATATATTACAGCGCGACATGTAATTGACCGTTTGGCCCTTGTAATGATACCTTGGCGGTCGCGAGCAGAGTATATCCTCCTACGTCGTCGTAGCCTGCAATGGTTACTGCGCCGGCTACAAGATTGCTAGTCGGTCTTTGGTGTAACAGTGAATGATGCCGTTGCTGGCAGACTCGACAAGTGGTTGGTGATCCACAGTTTTCAACCTTATGAGCTGTAGACAAACAATTTGTGCATGCTCCTACTCGAATAGTGGCTTGGCGCCGCGTTTGGGATCCATTTTCTGGAAACGGCTACATGCTCTAAAATGATGTGGTCCTAGGTGACAAATCTTACAGCTCTCTTCGTTGTGAACTGACTGATGGCGGAATGTTTCTGTAGGTCCAGCATGCAAGCGCGCCGCTCAATGAACGTCAGTACTCTCCCTAACGTTGGGATTACCGTTGGTGCATCCGCTGAATTCTCCAGAGCAGCTAGAGACTGCTGGTCTAGTTTTCTTCTGATAATAAAACACAGGATTGGATCCCAGGATTTTGTGGTGACATCGAGGTTTTGGCCCTTAGTTGGCGCGAGGAGCCGTCTTTAGGCTTATGGTCAATCACTTTTGCTATGGCGGCGAATACTAGTATTTTTCCGTTCTGGTACCTGGCCTTCAAACGCAACCAGGTGTCGTCATAGCCACCCTGTGAGAAGGCTTTGTCTGTCAAAACGTTCCTTGCTTCACCACTAAGCGAACTCTGTAGAATATGTAGTTTTTGACTGGCCGAATATGGTTTATTATGTACCAATTCCACAAAGAGATCATGGAACCGTGGCCAGTCTACATACTCGCCGTTGAACTCCGGAATGCTAATTGGCTGAAGTGCCAAGTTTAGGCTCATTGGCGCGTCGTTTTCTCGAAGCAGGTTCGAATTCCTCGCATAATGTGTGGAATTGAGCTAGCTCTGCTTCTGCCAGGGCTGCGGCCCCAGGTGTGCTGTCCAATTCGTCGTGGGCCTGGCTCAGTAACGCCTAATGGAGATCCAGGTGCCTTTGTAGGGCTGGGGTGACGGTTGGGGCGTTCGAGGCTAGTGTTAATGATGACTCCAATTCGTTGCATCTTCTCTGCAAGTTTTGGATCACCGTGTCAATTGCGGAATCTCCTTTGACTTGATCTCTTGTTGTGATCTTGATGTCGGCCGAAGTTCGTCTGGGGTCCTTCGGAAGCCCGCTTCAGGTCGGCATGTTGTCCAGAAAGATATTCTAATATTTTTCGACCAGCTCCTTAAGTGCTACTAATCGTGAAGAGTACTCACTCCAGTGGGTAATGCCGCTTGCTGGACTTCTTCATCTAGGTCGCAAAACTGCTGCCAGAGATCGTTTAACTGATTTAGCTTACCGGAAAAAATAGCCGTCTCGGTGGCGTCGGTCAGCAGAATCCTTGCCATAATTCTTAATGAGCTGTTGGATTTTCCCTTGCAGCTCGTTTTGGGTGTCTAGTAATCGATTGTGTAAATCGTTTCTTGTGTGACTTGTTTCCTCAATGAATGATGTAGACATATTATGTGTCTTGGAAACAAAGAATCTTGTGAGGCCGGATGAAGCTGAGTATCCTGTGAAGCTGGATGAAGCTGAGTATCCTGTGACGCTGGATGAAGCTGAAGTTCCTGTGACGCTGGAAGAAGAAGCGTATCCTGTGAAGCTGGATGAAGCTGAAGTTCCTGTGACGCTGGAAGAAGAAGCGAATCCTGTGAAGCTGGATTAAGCTGAAGTCCCTGTGACGCTGGAAGACGAAGCGTATCCTGTGAAGCTGGATTAAGCTGAGTTCCTGTGACGCTGGAAGAAGAAGCGAATCCTGTGAAGCTGGATTAAGCTGAAGTTCCTGTGACGCTGGAAGAAGAAGCGAATCCTGTGAAGCTGGATAAAGCTGAAGTTCCTGTGACGCTGGAAGAAGAAGCGTATCCTGTGAAGCTGGATTAAGCTGAAGTTCCTGTGACGCTGGAAGACGAAGCGTATCCTTGAAGCTGGATGAAGCTGAAGTTCCTGTGACGCTGGAAGAAGAAGCGTATCCTGTGAAGCTGAATGAAGCTGTGAGACCTTGAAAGCTGGATTAAGCTGAGTATCCTGTGAAGCTGGTTGAAGCTGGGTATCCTGTGAAGCTGGATGAAGCTGAAGTTCCTGTGACGCTGTAAGAAGAAGCGTGTCCTGTGAAGCTGAATGAAGCTGTGAGACCTTGAAAGCTGGATTAAGCTGAGTATCCTGTGAAGCTGGTTGAAGCTGGGTATCCTGTGAAGCTGGATGAAGCTGAAGTTCCTGTGACGCTGGAAGAAGAAGCGTATCCTGTGAAGCTGGATGAAGCTGAAGTTCCTGTGACGCTGGAAGAAAAAGCGTATCCTGTGAAGCTGGATTAAGCTGAAGTTCCTGTGACGCTGGAAGAAGAAGCGTATCCTGTGAAGCTGAATAAAGCTGTGAGTCCTTTTGTGGTAAGAGGGTTGCTTGAGTGTGATCCTTTGTTGTTAAAGGATCACGTCGGGGTCGCCACTGATTGTGCCCAACCGAAGTAGACACTTCCGGGTCTCACCGCGGGACAAGGGGGTAATGAGCACTTGTCGCTGGCACGGGGACGCTTTGCTGGCAGGACGATCGCGTCGCGGCAATGGTAACGATGGTTACTGCGATGCCGGACCACAGGCGATGCGGAACTGCGCTGAGGTTGAGCTAACGTAGGCTAGCTGCTATTTGAGATAGTATATTACGAGCCCTATTCCCAGAGTTAGGAAGTAGAACCGCGGAGTTATGAGATGCGTTGATAACTGTTTTATTCTTCATTTGATACCTGCTTATATACTACTTGGAACACGGAAGCTTAGTGTAATGATTAGTGAAATACGCTATAATCTAAAGTAGGTCAGGGAATTATGATTACGGTGCAGTTGGCTTAGCTAAAACTGCAACATGTGCTGACTGCATTGGCGCGTCAGTGTGCCGTTGAGTCGGTGAGAAGGTGAGTTAGTGAGTTAGTGAGACATATAATATACTGATCAGCAACTCTCAACTGCAGTGAGTGCTACTGAGCGCCTGGTACTGTTCCCAACTTGGTTTCTGCTTGATTTGTTGGGTGTGGTCATGTTGAGTACCTTTGAGTACGAACATCCTGCATCTTCTTTACCGATAGTAGGTTGTGTGGAATATCCTTCCAATACAAAACGTTTTGAAAGGTGATTTGGTTTCCGCAGCTGTTAAGATTTACCACTCCTTTGGCTGTAGCGTAGATAAACTCTCCGCGTTTGGCAATCTCGATGGCCACATTCGGAGAACAATGCTGTGTCATTTATAAGGTGGTCCGATGCTCCTGAGTCTAGGATAAACTCAGCCTCGCTTGACTTTGAAATGGAAGTTGCATTTTTCAACATGAAGGCAAAACTACGCTCTGCTTGGGCTGTTGCTGCTGTTGCCATCTGAGCCTGTCCATCTTTTCTTTTATTTTCAGTAAAGTTCTGATTTGGCTGCCTTTTCAAAAGGAAACAATCTTTCTTTAAATGACTTGGCTTACCGCAATGAAAACATTTTGATTTCGGTTTGAAACTTGGCTTAAACTGATTCTTCTTGAACTTCTGCAGTGGATTATTTTTAAATTTTACATCTTTTAACTCCTTTTTATTAACTGCTTGCAAGACTTTAACACTCGTATCCTTACTTATATTCCTATGCTTAATCTCTTGGTCAAGAAGTCTTGTTTTTACAAAAGCTAATGCTTAGTTACTTTCCATCATAACTGGGTGGAAGAGTTAGGAGTAAATGGGAAATTTTATCCATGTCATCTAACTTTGCTCCTGACGCGATAAGTTCAGTAATGAGATCATCGAAGAAATTAAAGTGATTGAGGAGTGAAGTGTCACCTTTTAATTTCATGGCTAAATGTTTCTTTCGCAGAGATAGTTGCGATGCCAAGCTTCTTCTCTTGTAAATTGCATCTAAATTTGCAAAAATCAGCTTAGCAGTGCTTTCACTGTTCGCGTAAGATAAGAACGCATCATTTAAATATTCAATTATTAAACTTTTAGCATTTCGTTCTGCCTTTTTTATCTCATCGGTCACTTCTGCATGAGTTTCATCTATGACCCTCAAAAGGTCGTGCTCTTCTAACAGCGCTCGAACTCTGAACTTCCATATTGAATATTTTTCACCGTCAAACGGTTTGATATTTCCTTTCCCTTTATCCATTGTATGGTTCTCTATCAAAACAGCACCGCAACAACTACCTGGCAACTCTCCTCAGCAACACAAACAGCAACCACTCACAGCAATAATTTCCACAGCAACAACTTTTCACGGGAATGTTTAGCAACAGCGGCCAGCAACTTTCAACAGCATTAACGTCGCTCAATATTGTCCAGCAACAATGTCTTTCAGCAGCAGCACTGTCTGGCAACACTGTCCCATCGCAACGTGGAGATTTGCGGCAAATTTGTCGAAGCGTTTGTATATGTGTGTGTTGCTGATATGTATGCACTTCTTCCTGGAAATAGAAAAATGTTTTGCAGCGAAATTGTCGCAGCGTTATACATAAAACCAATTTAATCCTCGTTATTGTTCAGGAATTGCTCCTTGTTCTTCATGGACCACTCCGCACGTGTGTACATATATGTACATATGTAGATGCGCATATTCGTATGCAAATTAAATTTGTCGTTAATAGATGAATTAAAAAAATTTATTTTTAAAACTCGGGTGATAAACCTTTATTCTTAAATCAAATTAATACAAGACACTTTTTGAAAATTGTGAACCGATCGCGGTCTCGGATAAAATAGGACTGAATCTTAATTCTAAAAAATTATCCAATGAACCTCGGCCAGAAGCTTTCCTTTTCTTAAGCTTCCAGAACTTTAATTTTTGTTTAAAATAAAAGCTTATGCTGAAACTGTCGCATCTCGTTGTGAAATGAAATTATGCTGACCGATGCAATTTGATTGAAAATCGGAACGCAATATGTTCTGAACTTAGAACGCAATACTGTGGGCTTTGAACGGAAAAGTTTGGGCTTCGAACGGAAGCTTGTGTTTACTTTACGATTGGTTTATTTATCTTAGCAGGACGGTCAAGCGCGGCCCTCGAAGTGAATGGCAAAGGCAAAGGCAGAATCTTAAGCAAAGGCAAAGGCAATGTCGCTGAAGGCAAGGGTAACATAGCTGAGATTGAGTTCAAAAATTTGTTTATAAATTCCATAAGTGGAACCGTTTCACGGGTTGGATATCTCTCCCCCTTGTAAAATGGATCGTCCCGATTCAATATGAAATTCATTTAATTGATCTCTTAATTCTGTTAAAAAATTTTCTTGGTTAATAGATTTTTCTGGTTCTGGCTGTTGTTTTTTGGTTACAAATAATATGACATTTTTGTATTTTATAATAAGTAAAAAAATCAAATATAAGTAAAGACGAGACAGTTAGGTCAGTTTAATATTTGTAATTTGTATTTTATTGAAATCCCTTTTTGGGCAGATCGGATAATTGTAATTAATATTTATTGAGTGCCCGTTTGGGCTGGTCGAGCTCTGTTTAGAAACTACTTAAAGCTAACTTAAGTATTCTATAAGAAAGCCAGGCAGAATGCCCGACGTCGGCAGCGACGGTGAGAATCGACGGCGGGGCTATGGGCAGAATGCTGACCTTGTAGTTCCCATCCGCTGCATAGCCCGCTGCATTGCTTGGCCGCTTTGGCTAACGGCCCTAGCGTGGGACCGCTGACTTAGCGCCTCGTGCCCGGTGCATTCCCCAACCACTCGGCGACTCGGATATCGGATTTCATTCATTGAGACTGCCGATTTGAAGAATTGCATCCGGTCTTGCAACACCTTTGGGTTCCATGCTAACTCCTCCCTCCTTTAAGTGAAGGCCGTCCTCGGACTTCTTCAGCGTAGATTTTAGTACAGCTGTCAATTTACTTTGGCGGTTACGAACGCAACGTCGGTGGAGTTGATAGGTGATGAAGAGGCACACCGAAACGTTTACTAAAGTAATACCGCTGGACAAAAGTGGCTTCGTTACAATTTCTTCTTTAAGGCGCTCGATGTGTTGGAGATTTTTCAGGCTCAGTTCGTGCAGAAAAGGCAGGCTCAGCTGTTCCTTGTGGCCCGTGATGTTTACATGGGCTACCATTGATACTGCAGGTTTCTTCTTCAGTAAGCCATAGTGGTTTTGGAAGAGGGTCTCGTTCACCGTAACATAGTCGTCGAAGGTTACCAAATATGTGCCCCTAGGAAGGTTTTTAGGGCTGCCATCGTGTTGAAGTTTCGCTGCTGCGAATGAGTATGATGATGATGAGTATGCCGTCGTCGATTGTTGTTATTGGACTGAGGTGGCCTGGAATGGTGCTGCACTGGGCGACAGTTCCGGAAACCAATTCTTGAGCGCATGTTGAGGAGTCAGATATTCTGCAGAAGGTGGTTCCAATTGAAGCGTCACACTGGTGGATGGCAAATGACTTTTTGCCACAATCAGCGACCAAGTTCTTTTCCCCAAAGTCTAGAATCCTATTATTATGTTGTATTGGATAGATAGAAATTTTCTTACATACTAAGTTAGGTTTGGGGTATTTTATGAGGAAGTGTATTATGTCATTATTTTGAAATGCTTTTATCTGGGATACTTCTAAAAGATCAGTAATACTAAAGTTTGTGAGCTTTTCGTGATTAATTTGATATCAATTTCGTCCAGAATTACAGGATTTATTAAGTTAATCCTCGCTAGTGTTATTGAGAATATTAAGTTTTCAAGATCATTTATTATAATTCTATTTTTGGCCAAGATTATTTCAAATAGGTGACTTTTGTCCATTTCGTCTGATTTGTAAATTGCGTTTATTGATTTGGTTAATTCGTTTAAACGTGTTTGTACTCTAGAATTTATTTCTACCTGATTACTCTCTGATTCAATTAATTGGTTCTGTTTAAATTTGACCTGTTCCCAGTCGTCGAAGTCTGGGTTACCTGCAATTGCTTTTAACGCTGATCCTAACATATTAATGCTCCGTGCATTTCTATGATGAACTCTTAAAGTACCCACTAAGGAATCTATCCGTCCGACGTCCACGGTCAATACCCGTCTCATGTGATTGTATCTTTGTTTTGAGTGCGTAAAATTCATATGAAGTAATATTTGTGGAGTGTCCAAGATACCCAAATTCGTCCCAGATTGTGACGTCTCCATCCATCACCGGTATGTAGTCTGAATGTGAATAGTCATTTATTTTTAAAGCAGTGGCCTTCGAAAAGGTCATAGTCAGAATAAAAGTCCAAAGCATTAACCTAAAACAAGAAAGAAGGAAACAAAAAATCTTAATTTAAAATTAACTCTAGAAAAATCATTTTTGTGCTTTATTTTAAATTGTCCTTATGGACCACCCTTCCTTTAATAAGAACTGTAGTCCCAAGGTCTGCCTCAATTATTTCTTCAGAGCATAGGGGAGACAGTTTATTCCCCAGGCGCTTATTTGATTTCAAGAAAACTTTGTCGCCGACCTGATAACTTTTATAAATTCTGTCTTTGTTTATCTGGTCCAAGCTTTTCTCCTGGGCCTGTTGAATTTTTGTGCTAATTTCCGTCTCAAATTCTGCAGATCTAGAGTGTATTATTTCTATAGGCGTTTTGTTTGTCACTGAATGGATGGTTCTATTGTATTTAGTTGTGGCTAGTAAGATAACCTCTGCAGTGTCGTTCAGTTGTTTTTCAATTTTTAAGCAACGCGCAATTTCAGCAAGGGTGCTGTGAAATCTTTCGACCTGTCCGTTCGAGGTACTGTGTAAGGGGGGTGCATTCGCAATATTAATGTTAAAATTACTTAATAATATTGATTTAATAGTCTCGGAGTTTAATGATCTCTCATTGTCACAGTAAATTGTTTGTGTGTTAGGAAATAAATTTACAATATTTAAAATGGGGGATTTTACATCCACGATAGCTCTTGATGCGATCGGCTGTACAATAGCGAACTTAGAAAATTTATCAATACATGTGAGGAAGAGTTTTCCATCTGTTGAAAATATGTCTATATGACGGATTTCTCCTGAATAACAGGGGATTGGCGTTTGGCCAACTGTTTGCCTTGTAGGGTGACGGGTGCACTTTGCCATAGAGCAGACTTTACAATTTAGTGTTACCTCTGTTGCTAGCCGAAGCATTTTTGGGAAAAAATAGTCCCTCAGAATCTGTTTTACATTTTCTTGAGCCGCTCGATGGGCTCTATTATGTTCTAACGTTACTATTTCTTTTTGTTCTGTTTGATCAGGAATATCCGTTACTAGCGATTTGCAATGCTTGAATGTCGTCGAGGGAAATGCCTCGATTAGTTTATGCTGAATAAAAGCAAGAATTTGCAGTTCGCAATGGATGGCATTGACGACATCTGCTTTTACTACGTCTAGTAGTGTTGTTAGAAGAGTTTCGCGGTCGGATACTCGAATAATATGTCTGGTTTTTTCTTTGAATAGAATAAAAGTTCTCTTAGATGGGAAGTCTGCTTCCTCGATGATTATCTGACTACGAAAACAATTATCAAGTTTATCTACTGACTCTATGGTGTATGTAAGAGAATCTTCGCTATGGATGGTAGCGATATCAGATTCGGGGTCAACCTGTAAGGGATTCGCGTTCTGGCGAGAGAGGGCATAAGCTACAACATTTTGTTTGCCTGGTTTGTAATATATTGGCGTTGTGTTCATCAATAAAAGATTTCAAGCGTTTTATTAGGGCATTTGTATTTTTTTCGGATACTGCGTACGTCAAAGGTTGATGGTCAGTATAAATGTTTAATTTTCTTACCCCATACAAATAATTTCTTAAATTTTTAAGTGCCCATACAATGGCTAAAAGTTCTCGCTCATTGGTAGCGAAATGCATTTCGTTGTCCCGGATTGTTCTAGAGATCCAAGTTATTGGGCGATTTTCCTGCGACAACACGGCCCCTAGGCCATGCGCGAAAGCGTCCGTCGTTAGATCAAAAGGTTTGTTAAAATCGGGGTACGCTAAAACCACGTCTTCTGATGCTAAAATTTTTTTAAGTTTTTCAAATGACTCTAATTGTTTGGGTGATAACTCAATTTTAATTTTTCTTGATTGGTTAGCGCTGACTTTACCATTTTCGCCTTTTAAGATCTCCGTTAGGGGTCTTGCGATTGTGGCAAAGCTTTTTATAAAACACCTATAATAGCTGCAGGGACCCAAAAATGATCTAAGGCTATAAAGTGACGTAGGTGGTTGGAAGGCTTCGATTGCCTTTATTTTATCAGGGGACGTTGTTAGTCCTGCGCATGATACAATAAATCCCAAGTACTCTACGCTCTTTTTGAAGAACTTAGACTTTTCCTGAGATACCCAGTTTATATCCTTAACATGATCTTCTTTAATTTTAGAGAAGATAATAACATCATCGACATACACATAGCATGTCTTTGATATTTGCTCCCGTAGGTCATCGTCGATTGCCCTTTGAAAAATGCTGGGTGCATTCTTGAGTCCGAACGGTAGTCTACAGAACTCATATTTACCGTTGTTAACAGAGAAAGCGGTTTTTTCCCTATCTATTTCTGCTAACTCGATTTGGTGGAAACCCGATTTGAGGTCCAATGTTGTAAAATACTGGGCCTTTCCCATATTTGCAAATATCGTAGAAATACTTGGAATAGGGTATTTATCGTCAATCGTTTTCTGATTAAGTTTCCTAAAATCGATAATGAGACGTTTTTTCTTGTTGCCACTTTCATCATGGCCTTTTTTATCAACGACCCATACAGGATTGTTGTAGGGTGATCGTGATTTTCTGATAATACCGTCTGTTAGAAGTTGTTTAACCTCTTCATTGACAAAATCAGATACGCCCATTGGGTAAGGGTAAAGTTTAGAAAATACCGGCTCCCCGTCGGAGCGGATAGTCGCAATCGTATTTATATTGTATGGCAGGGCTTGGTTAGGGTCAGCGAATGCCCCAGCCCTCTTAGTGATCATTAAATTAAATTCCTTTCTTATCGCAATGGGTACGGCGTCGTCGTTTAAAGTAATAAAATTGACATCTTTGTATTTAGCAAATTGTCTCTCTTCCGAGCCTGAATTATGTTCAATCTTGCCAGTGCTAAGATCAATTCGAGCGTTTACTTTCTTTAAATGATCTAGACCAACTATGCCGTCGAATTCCTTAAGGTTTTCGAAAATAAAAAAATACGAATTTTCGTTAAAAAGATTTATTTTACATTTTTTTTCCATTTTAGAGGAGCTATGAAGGGATGAGACCATAAAAGGTTCCTCCACGTTTTTTATGTGTGCCAGGCCTGGCAAAGGTTTTATGTAATTTTTCGACGCACCTGTATCTATTAGAAGTCGAATCGTTTTCCCTGCTATCCTTCGGGTTACATACGGGAGCAGGGACTCCCCTCTAAAAAAATTACAGTCTTCGGTTGGGAGTAAATCACCTTCGAATTCTTCTATATTGTCTTGAGCATGTTTGTTGTAGTCATCGGTGTATTCTTGTTCTTGAGTTGTGATATTCACTTTTTGTCTGTTACATAGGGGTACTATATCCTTTATAGGAATTTGTAGTCTGCCGGGTCCGTGAGGAAGGATCAACTTCCATTGGTTCCGGAACCGATTGACCCGGATTTTTTTGCGAAAAATTTCGCTGCCGGTAGCTAGCGTTTTCATGGTTAAAATTTTGTGGCTTAAAATTTTGGTTTTGCCGCCAGTTAGTATTTTTATTTGGGGGTTTTCCCGATTTTTCATCGGCGTGTCGTGCAAAGGTGGCTGCAAATACGCTGCGTTCATGGCTAGACTGTGCCTCTTGTGCTAGTGCGAGAGCAGTGGGCAGGTCTTTCGGTTTTGCAGGAAAAACTGCCATTTTTAAAGAGTTTTTCAACCCTGAAATAAAGGTATGCAGTGCGTCGCTCCTGTATTTTTCGTTCAGGACAGTTGCAGCTGCAGTATCATGAGACATCAGCGTTTTGTTTGTTAACAGAGTTAATTTTTTTTCGACCTCATCATAATATTTCGCCAAGGGCATGTCGCCCAGCCGCATAAAATTTAGAACAGTATTAAAAGAGGCTAAAACGGCGTCTGCCGATCCTCTAATTTTGTGCCTTATAATAGCAACGGCTTGGTAATGTTTTGAACTACCTACAAATGGTTTGAATACTTCAAAAGCCACTATGGCGGATTGCCGCCACGAAATGTACTGCTCTTGCCTACCGTCAAATTCCGGCAAAGATTTTACGATGTCCAAAGGTTCATCGCATTTGATTCCTTCTATTATCGAGATTTGTTCATACACCTCCACGGTGGGAGACTAACCCTTAACCCATTTATTTGTTCTGAGAGTTCTCTGATTTTTGTTTCAAATACCTGAGCTTGTTGGTTAAGTGCTGTCTGAACTGCCACCTCGAACATCTGCTTCCACTGATCGGTCGACATATTATATTCTTCTGATTCTTTATTTTTGTTGATATTAAATTTCTTGTAAGCTTTTAACAACTCCTCATCTGAATCCACGAATATGTTATTTTCGATAGCTTCTCTGTCTTGTGCAAATCCCTCTTCCTCGCTACTATCTGGATCTGATTTCTTATCTCTCCACTGCGAGAATATTGTTTTTTTCTCAGAATTTGACATAGATTTTTGCACACAAAAAGATTTAAAATTTTATTCTCAATTCACAGATAAGACGAATGTAAATAATTCTCATATTTATTTTTGGGCTTAATTGATAAAGAAAAATGTTTTATTCTCAGTGTAATAGCTTTTAAAGTAATATTTTATTCTTAGGAAAAATTTGAGTTTTTTTTTTTTAAAGGTTTTCACGAAAAGTCCACTTACATGATTTCCATTTAAGATTCTACTTTTGTTTATAGGGTTACAATTTGCCCATCCACCAGGTGCAGTTGTCTTGAAGATGATGTACGTAGCGAGGGCCCTCCCCTACAGCTACTCTCCAGAAGGTTTCGTTTACAGGTCTTAGGTTTTCACAGATTGGCTGTTTTCCAAGGGCTGCGATCTGCAGCTTTTTCCAGAGTTGTAGATTTAAAATAATTTCGTTTTCTTCACCCAAAAAAACGTTGAGCTTTCGTTGATTTTCATGTGTTTTATTTTTTAAAATGAATTATTCTTGCACAAGTTTTTTTTTTTTAAAGATTTTTCGTAAATTTATTTTTTATTTAACGGCCGCGTCCAGCAGTTAGTCCAAAGAATTTCTTGTTAAATAAATGTTTTGTTCACATAAAAAAATGTCGAGCTTTTGTTAATTTCACTTCTCGCACAAGTTTTGTAGATTCTATTTATTATTTTTTCCACGGGTTCGCGTAAACTCGGTTGGGCGCCAGTAAAGACGAGACAGTTAGGTCAGTTTAATATTTGTAATTTGTATTTTATTGAAATCCCTTTTTGGGCAGATCGGATAATTGTAATTAATATTTATTGAGTGCCCGTTTGGGCTGGTCGAGCTCTGTTTAGAAACTACTTAAAGCTAACTTAACTATTCTATAAGAAAGCCAGGCAGAAGGCCCGACGTCGGCAGCGACGGTGAGAATCGACGGCGGGGCTATGGGCAGAATGCTGACCTTGTAGTTCCCATCCGCTGCATAGCCCGCTGCATTGCTTGGCCGCTTTGGCTAACGGCCCTAGCGTGGGACCGCTGACTTAGCGCCTCGTGCCCGGTGCATTCCCCAACCACTCGGCGATTCGGATATCGGATTTCATTCATTGAGACTGGCGATTTGAAGAATTGCATCCGGTCTTGCAACACCTTTGGGTTCCATGCTAACTTATATAATGATTAAAATTAATAATATAAAGGTAAGTGATATTTTGGTATTATTAATTTTAATGAAAGGATTTAAAATGTTTATATTATCTAAAGAGAGTTCTGAGTTATTTGATAATATGTAATCGGATATTTCATAATTTTTGAAGTGGTTCGTAGTTAAGTAGTAAAGAATTTTGTTTTCCAAATTGGTATAAGAAATATTATTAATTTCGGTTGTACCATTAAATGTTATCAAAAATGAACCGTTTAAATGAGAGTTGTTCACAATATTGTTACCATTTATAAGAATGGCACCATCTTGTATGATGTCTATTTTTTTATTTTTCTCTCTTATTTTTTTACAAGTGGATTTCTCGCCATTTAATAAGCGGGTAAAACAAGTTTTTTCATTATTTAAAGTGCAATAATTATTAAAAAGTTCGTTCTTAAAGTTAGACATTTCATAAAACATATTTGCGCATTTTGCGACTTGATTGCTTAATACTAGTTTCCCATCGATTTGGGAAATCGCTCTAGCGTAATATATTTCGCATCTGTTTTTTATTATTGGGTATTTTATATAAATTATTACAAGTTCTTTATGCAGTGCGATTTTAAAAACAGAGATGTCCATTAAGTCAGCTTTAATTACTGGTTTTTGTTCATGTTTTAATATTTCCATGATGTCATCATTGTTTAATATTTTGGTATTAAAAACGTCAATTTTTGCTAGTGTGATTGTGTCAATTAAATTTTGCAGATCAAATGTTAATAATCGTAAGCGATGTTTTCGCAGTGGTAAATCTTGATCAATAAAAACATTTTTAAAATCATCAGAAAGAGATTCTATTTCTTTAAACAGTTTGGAATTGATAATAAATTGCTTATTATTATTTTCAATTAATTCATCGATTTTATTCTGTATTTTAATAAAATCATCATGATCCAGAGTTCCTGCTAACCATTTCCACACAGTGCCTATCTCATTTATCCCCCTTTTTGACCTAGTTGATATTAATTGGGATAAAATTAATTCGATTACTTCTATGTCATATTTAATTTCCCATTGTGACCTTTTATTAGTATCCCTTTTTATATTATCTGATTCCAATTTTATTAATTAATTAATAATTCTGCGTATGAATCGTACGTCAATACGTATTTATTGTCATTGAATAAAAGATACTCGTGACTTGTATAGTCTGTTATTTCTGATTCTGTTAATAAAATAGGGTGTAGTATGAGCACCTGATAAAAAATTTTCTGGAAAAGGAAAAAAAAAGTAACATAAAAATTTTTAGTATTTTATATTATCTTTGTGAATAATTCTATTTCTATTGTTGATTATTATTTTGTTAGGTAAATTTTCTTTAACTACTTGTTTTTTATATCTAGTTTTAAGTTTATTTCTTTCCCCGTGTTTCTTTTCATAAATTACCTGTCCTACATGATATACTTTTTCTTTTCTGTTTTCATTATGTGTTTCTAACATTTTCTCTTGTGTATTTTTTAAAATTTGAGGAATGTTATCGTGCTCTCTTTTATTATATAGTACGTCAAAAGGTTTTTGGTTCGTTGTAGAATGGATGCTCTGATTATATTCTTGAGCGGCTCTTATTACTATTTCGGAATAGTCGGTTAGATTAAATTATTCTTTAATGCATCGAGCTAATTCTGTTAGTGTAGAATGTGCCCTTTCAACTTGTCCGTTTGAGGTACTGTGCCTTGGGTCTGCGTAATGTAAAGTTAAACCGCACCTTTGTGCAAAAGATTTAAATTGGGCCGAGGTAAAGCTTGGTTCATTATCGGTCATTATTACTTTGGCTTGTGGAAATTGTTGAAGAAGTTCCATTACTTGTTTTCGATATTTAATTTATTTTGGATTTCTTTTACTACTAAAAATTTTGAGTAAGCTTCAATACAAGTTATGAAAGTAAGACTTTGCGCGTAATATATGTCGATGTGTAAATTTTCGCCTTCTTTACTCGGGATTGGGGCTTCTCCAATTGGAATTTTAGTTGGGTGTCTGTTATATTTGTTTTCATTGCAAATTTTAAAATTTTTTATATATTCTTTTAATTTTGTAAGTAAGTTTGGCCAATAATACAATCTACTGATTTGTTTATAATTTTCGTCAAGTCCCCTGTGTGCTCTGCAATGTGTTTCTTCGATTATAAGTGCTCTGTCCTCAGGAGTTTCTACATCTTGGACAAATATTTTTGTATACAAAAATTTATTCACAAAATTATCTTTAAGTGGTTTTTGAATTCTATAAAAGTCCTCTAAAGTACAATGAATACCTACCGTTAAATTAGGAGGAATATATTCTCTTAAGATTGATATCAAATTTTCGGGAGTGTCAAATTCTGTTATATGTCTGGTGTTTTCGAATATATTAATCGACTCATGTATTGTATACCTCCCCGTTGCTAATTCCAATTGTTGCTTAAACTGGTTTAAGGATTTACGGGTTTCTTGTATAACATTCTCAAAACTACTCTCTGCTGAATGCTGAGTGTTTTGATCTGAGACCGATTCGTTACTGTCAGTTAAGTTGTTGATCTGAATTCTTGATAAGGCGTCTGCAACTACATTAGTTGTACCTGGCTTATAAATGACTTTAGGAGTGAAACTTTCTATGAAGGAGTACCAGCGTTTCATTTCAATATTAGGATTTTTATCAGAAGTTGCGAAAGATAATGGTTGATGATCGGTTTGGATACCATACTATGGCTAAAAGTTCCTTCTTATTAGTTGCATAAACTTGTTCCGTTTTAGTCAAGGTTTTTGAAATAAAAGTAATTGGTTTACCTTTTTGAGATAATACTGCACCAATTGCGACGTCCGAAGCTTCGGTGGTCAGGGTAAATTTTTTAGTATAATCCGGTTGAACTAATTCTACTTGAGCAATGAGATTTTCTTTCAGCTCGTTAAAAGCTTTAATAGCTGGGTCATCCAGCTAAATTAACATTTTTGTTGACATTCTTTTTGAAATTTTGCCATTATGGCCTCCAAGATATTTTGTTAGAGGTTTGGCTATAGAGGCGTAATTTAAAACAAATTTTCTATAATAGCCCGTAAGGCCTAAGAAGCTTCTTAGTTCCCGAATATTTTTTGGAAGTGGATATTTAATTATGGTGTCAATTTTTTCTGGGTCTGTCTTGATGACGTTATAAGATACGATGTATCCTAGAAAACTGGTTTCGCGTTTAAAAAACTTTGATTTTTCTAAAGAGATTTTCATGTTTGCCTTTAATAATATATTTATAATTTTGTTTAAGTCTTTATACGTTGTTCAATCGAGTTTGAGAATATTATAATGTCGTCCATGTAGACATGACATGTTTTCCCTATTTGTTCTCTTAGGATGTCGTCCATTGCTCTCTGAAAAATTCTTGGTGCATTTGTTAGTCCGAATGGCATTCTTAAAAATTCGTATTTTCCATTATTTATTGAAAAGGATGTTTTCTCTACATCAGATTCTTTCATTAATATCTGATGAAAACCTGATTCTAAATCTATTGTTGAAAAATATCTTGCTTTTCCCAAATTAGATAGAATTACTGATGGGTCTTGCATTGGGTACCTGTCAGGTATGGTATTTTCATTTAATTTTTTATAATCAATGACGAGTCTTAATTTACGGCTTCCGTCTTGATTTTCTCCTTTCTTTGGTACTACTAGAACTGGTGAATTATAAGGGCTTCGACTAGGCCTTATAATTTCCTCTGCTAACATTCTACTGATTTCGCTGTTCACGAGGTCGGTGACAGAAAAAGCGTACGGATATTGTTTCCCGTATATTGGCCTGTCGTGAATAAGATTTATTTCCCCCTTTATGTCTGTTCTAAAAGGAATTTGCATATTTATCTTTGAATGCTCTTTTTCAATATATGTTTTTTTCCTTTAGTCCGTCTAATTGATCAGTACCTATATTGTTTATCTGTTGTTTGTCGGATAACTCAACGACGGCGGGCTTGAAATTTTTATATTTCAAACGATTTTTATTTATTAGATTTTTGACGGTAATTACTTCGTCGGCACTCTCAGGATTTTGAATTCCCAAGATATTTGTATTTTTATTGACGGTATTTACTTCGTCGGCACTCTCAGGATTTTGAATTATTAGTATTATTGTTCTGTCTTTTTTGATCAAATCGTAAGTTGTTTCCCTGATATTTATTTTCATTTTTAAATCCATTAAACCTGTTTGCAAATTGAGCACGGAAATTGTTTGATTCTAGTTCTTGGACCTTTGCCAAAGCATTGTGTAAATCTGGTGGATTTAATGAGAAAAGAGTTTCTGAGATAGATCTATTTAGCCCAGATATAAAAATTCGTAAAGCATTGCTCCTTATAGTTTTTTTTGTTTCTTTCCGTATGTCATTATGGTTTTGTTTATTAGTAGTGTCATTTTTTTATTGACTTCATTATAGTATTCTGTAACTGTCATTCGTCCCTGCCTGAGGATACTTAGTTCTGACTCGAGAATATGTATTGGTCGTTTATCGCTATATATAAAGTCCAATCTAGATAAGATTGCTCGAAAGTTTAAAACGGTGCCATGATTGGTAAGAGCATCATGGGCAGCTCCCAAAATTTTATTTCGTAAAATTGTTAAGGCGATAAAATATTGTTCACTTTGAATTTTATAGAGACTCATTACAGTTTCTGCGGCTTCCCTCCAACCTACGTATTGTGTTGGTTCCCCCGTGAATTTTGGTAAAGCTTTTACCACTTCAAGTGTTGTATCGCATTTTATAGTTGGGTCGATTGTTTGTATTTGTGGCTAACTTTCCTTCTAAACCTTCTATTTTCCTGCTCACTTCATTTAATTGAACATTTATCAATCTATTTATTAATTCCACTGTTAAGCCGCCTGCTGTGGCTATACTACCTGCAGAAAAATTTGGTGCTGAACCTCCGGTTGCCATGGTTAGATTTATTTCACCAAAGCTATTTATTAAATCCTCCAGATTGTTTAATATTTTTTATTAAATCGTGAATCTATCTTACTTTCTATCAATGTTTAAATCTTATATAATTATTTTTTTTTTTTTTAAATTCCCTGATCTTAGATTATAATTTTTAATTTTTTTTTTTTTATTGAAAATTAATTTCTCACGAGACTGTCCCGATGGGGTCTTCCTTCTGTGAGGTTGTGGGTTGATCTTCCTTCCTGGATTCAGTAGAAATTTTTGGCAATAGAATGCCCTTCCTTCCTTCTTTAATTTTTCCTGTTTCAGCGAGTTGTGATTTTGTTGTTGTTGTTGTAAGAGCTGGTTTGTTTAACTGTTTTTGTTTAGTGCGTTTCTGGTTTTGTTTTATTTTGTGTTCTTGTATTTTTTTTTATTTAAGATTTTGGTCCACCCTTTTTTTAAAGTTCACCATTAAATGGATTATTTCATTTATTAATTTCCATTCAATTATTGTTAACGACCACTGTCACTTTGTTGTGATGTTTGGTGGATTTTTTAATTTCTCCACTAAAAATGTTGAGTTGTTGGCCGCGCGAGCTCCGTTTATATTTAACTTATTTTTCACTAAATAATTTTTGGAACTTTTTAATTAACGCGGCCCCACTTTGGGCGCCAATTAAATTTGTCGTTAGTAGATGAATTAAAAAAATTTAAGTTTTATTTTTAAAACTCGGGTGATAAACCTTTATTCTTAAATCAAATTAATACAAGACACTTTTTGAAAATTGTGAACCGATCGCGGTCTCGGATAAAATAGGACTGAATCTTAATTCTAAAAAATTATCCAATGAACCTCGGCCAGAAGCTTTCCTTTTCTTAAGCTTCCAGAACTTTAATTTTTGTTTAAAATAAAAGCTTATGCTGAAACTGTCGCATCTCGTTGTGAAATGAAATTATGCTGACCGATGCAATTTGATTGAAAATCCGAACGCAATATGTTCTGAACTTAGAACGCAATACTGTGGGCTTTGAACGGAAAAGTTTGGGCTTCGAACGGAAGCTTGTGTTTACTTTACGATTGGTTTATTTATCTTAGCAGGACGGTCAAGCGCGGCCCTCGAAGTGAATGGCAAAGGCAAAGGCAGAATCTTAAACAAAGGCAAAGGCAATGTCGCTGAAGGCAAGGGTAACATAGCTGAGATTGAATTCAAAAATTTGTTTATAAATTCCATAAGTGGAACCGTTTCACGGGTTGGATAACTTGCACACACACACATATAATTAGTTAACTATGCACTTTAAATTGTAACGATTAAAGCACTATTATTTATTCACTGCAATTGTGTCTGGGCCCATAACCTATGGTTTTGTTAATGAATAGGTGTAATACAACCTCCCAATGAACAAATAATAACGCAAACTTAGATTGTGTGAACCGCACGCTCTCAACGCCAGAATCGAAGTGAACGAGAATATCAAGAGAGAAAAAAAACGACGAGAAGATAGGAAGACGAAGCACGATGGTCCCGATTTCTTGAGCGGTTTCCTAGGAAACCAAGACATCTGAATGTGCGTTTACCTCTCGTACACATACATTCATGCAAACATGAATTGCACAATTATCCATGTGACTTTTGTATACTTGAACATGCAAATTCCAACAATAAAAATTAAACAAAGCCCAAAGAAATTATTCGGTTACTGAACAGGAGTGTCTCGCGGCCATTGTTTGCATTAAGCGTTTTCGGCCTTACGTAGAAGGGCGTGACGCTTCACTCAAATGGCTCATGAGTCAGACGGATCTCTACTCTCGCTTAGCTCGATGGGCTTTAAAATTGCTAGGGTTCAATTTCAAAATTGAACATCGAGGTGGGAAAATGATCTGGTTGTACCAGACGCTTTGTCTGGAGCCAATGAGGAAGTAGAGGCGATACATGGACTATTAGCAGACCTTCAAGCACCAGAGTTCCAGTCGGCCAAGTATCTAGAACTGATAGAAAAAATCAAGACTACACAGGATCAGTTGCCGGACTTAAAAGTTGTAGATGGACTCGTTTACCGGAGATCCGATCATGCAACAGGAGATCAGCTGCATGATATTTTCAGTTGGAAGTTATAGATTCCAGATTCCAGTTGCCGAGCTTCTGAAAAAGAATCATGATGACCCTCTTGCTTCTCATGGTGGCATTCATAAGACCTTGGAATGGGTTCTCCGATATTATTATTGGCCGGGGTTGGTTAACGACGTAAAGTCGTATACGCAATCTTCTGAGACTTGCAGGTCCACCAAAGCGCCAAATAGAACACACCGACCACCAATGGGCGTGGCGCCTGTATCTGAGCGATTTTTCCAGTGCCTTTGTATAGACTTTCTCGGTCCATATCCGCGGTCTCGAAGCGGTAATATTGGAATATTCATACTGCTGGATCATTACTCCAAGTTTGAAATTTTAAAGGCGGTTAAGAAGTTCACGGCAGAGGCGGTAATTATATATCTGCAGCAAGACCTGTTTCATACTTTCAGCGTACCAGAAACGATTGTGTCCGACAACGGATCGCAGTTCAGGGCAGAGATTTTTCAGAAATTACTGAGGGAATATTCTATTTCCCACTCTTTGACCGCTGCTTATTCGCCCCAGTCAAACGCATCGGAGAGGGTTAACCGATCGGTCATTGCGGCGATTAGGGCTTATGTCAGACCTGATCAGAAAAATTGGAACGAACAGCTCAGCAGTATTTGCTGCGCTCTCCGTACAGCAGTCCATTCCGCGCTTAGTACTAGTCCGTATTACATGGCATTTGGTCCTCGTACAAACTGCTAAGAGCTTTGGAATTCTAGAGGACAGGTCATTGGTATTTTCAAAAGTGTTTTACAAGAATTTCAAATGAGTAAGAGGACCTACAGGGCCATGTCCTGGAAAAGTTCCATCCGAAAGACATGAGACAGTAGGCGAAGCAGCCACAAGGTCTTGGTGTGATCTGTCTAAGGGTGTCAAACCCCAATCCAGATTCTTGGGGGGGGGGGCCTTTGAAACGCTTGTATCTGCAGAAAAAAGATATTTGGTAAAGGTGCCCCATCTAGGAGTCAATGTTAGAACTAGGAAGGGGCATAGAAAGAGTTGGAGGAGAGTAAAAGGGTGAAATGTCAACCTCATTATGGGGCATTGTCTCTCCTCTCCTTGGTTAGCGCTAAGAGTCAAGCGTCCATAGCGTTCTTTCCATTTTCACATCTCCTGAGGATCGGTTGTGCGCGACTTAAGACTTATAATTCTTAGTTACACCACGCTTGGGTGAAATAAGTAAAGTTCAGATTTGTGACCAGGGGCAGAAGTTCAACGAAAAGAACAAAGAAGCGAATTATCTTTCGCCAGTGCTAAGTCCGTAGAGGTAATGAAGTGCAGAGGTTCTAGGAAGAAACTCTAAAAACTCTGGCCAAAATATCATTTTTTTTGCTAGGCCTGGCGCTTATAACTGCATTACCATCACCGGAAGCGTTATCATTCGGCTTATAATTGCTGAGAACGGATTTGGTGAAATCTGAAGTCTACTGCGCAGACCAGCAGGAGCAGCGATCGGCAAAACATATTTTTGAGAGTTTCAGTGGCATAGAACAAACATACAACTGAAAGCTCAATAGGTGGTCTTGAGTTCCACTTAATGGGCAACCGTCGAACATTTGGGTTTGAGCTCCTAGTTGTCTCGCGACCGCGCTCTAAAGCCGTCCAATCTTTTTTTTGACTAACGATTTGCTACCGAAAAGTTAAGAAAATAAGCTAGCGAATTCGTGGAGTGGGATCCGACGGTCATGCGCTGACCGAGCGATTTCCCCGGGAAAATTCGCCAAACTTAAAGGCCCCGTGGAACTGCAGCCGTGAAGTGATGGTGGAAATGAAAAGGCGATTAGTCGCTGAAGCAAATGCGGTTCGGTGAAAGGAGAGTTTAATTTTAAATTAGACAGATTTTTTTTTAGTGATTAAGTGATTTTGTTAGTTTTGTGGGCAAAAACCCATTCCAAAATGAGGAAAAAGAAATGGAATAAGCAAATGGCAAGAAGGCGATTCGAAGTGAGTGTTGTTGTTGCCCCATACACCTAAACTCTTTGAGAACCAAAAGGAAAAAAAGAGAAAAAAGGTTAGGGTTTTAACTTTCAAAAAGATTAGTGATTGTCTGTGCCCTTTTTAAGGTTTAAATTTTTAGCCACCATTTGTACGAGAAAGCGCTTTCAACGATGGATCTGCGATAATGTTGGTGAGTGCAAAATCCACAATTAACGATATAACTATAATTTGGTGATGTCTGTATTGCATAAAATAAAGTGCATAATTAAAAGTAAAAGAAAAGAAGAGAAAATCGAGAAAAAGGGCTTAATGAATATCCGATTCCCAAGTTAAAGTTTAAATGGTGAATATAAATCAAGAAAAAAAAGAAACCTCTCATATGTAAAAGACTCGATCGAACCTCACTTTCACTCAAGTTTTTTTGCTTCTTCGTTTGCTTGTTCGATGCAATTGCAATTCAATTAAATATAAATACAAATGGTTTTGTTTGCATTGTTCCCTCTGAAAGTTAAGTTTTGAAATTGTAAAGTACTGGATTTCAATCTTATGTTTTTATATACATTGCCCGTATTTGTTTAATTTATATTAATGTATTTCAGTACCACTTCAACCTCCGAAGAGACAAGTCGTATTACAACAGCATCGATCCCGCACTTGCAAAAACCCATTGAGCTTATCAGCAAAATTTCGAAAAACAAATATTGACCACAAAACAAAACAAAATAAGACAACAACAAAAAACACATCATTTCTTACCACTCGGGCGCAAGCCCTTTACAAGCAACCATGCACGAGCCACCAGACATAGCAAAATACACTACGAGATCGTATCAACTAGGAGAACCCAAATTTATAGTAATTAAAAGTAAAAATGAAACCTCATTTCAAACTGTTTCACCTTTCATTATCGAAAAATCTGTGGACGTTGCCTGCGGAGGAAGAATTGAATCCGTGAAAAAAATCAGAGACGGCGGACTTTTGATAAAAACTAAAAACAACACACAAGCCACAAAACTTCTAAAACTTACCAAAATCGCAGATATGGAAATAACAGCAACCGAACACAAGACACTTAACTTTTCAAAGGGCGTTATCTACTGTAATGACCTTAGATATATAGATGAAGAAACAATCCTCCAAGAATTAAAACCACAGAAAGTAATCGAAGTAAAAAAAATCATGAAGAGACAAAACACCAACAATAACACCAACAACTACAGCAACACCAACAACAACAACAACAACACCACCAACAACTACAGCCTAACAGAAACCGGACTCATAATAATTACATTTGAAACCCTTCAACTCCCTGAAATACTGCGAGTTGGCTACGAAACTGATCGCGTACGCAACTACATCCCTCTCCCACTACGTTGCAGAAAGTGCCTACGTTTTGGACACCCTGCACCCATATGCAAGAGCACAGAAAAATGTTTAAACTGCTCAGATGAAAAACACACCAGCGAAGAAGTACTCTTCAAAAACGACAAAAAATGCCTAAGTTGCGTAAACAATCCCGAACTTGACTCCCAACACAGCCCTTTGGACCGCAAATGCCCCACATTCTGTAAACAACAAGAGCTTACTGCCATAAAGACTACAGAAAAAGTCGATCATAAAACTGCTCTGGGTATATACTTTGAGCGACACGGATACAATAAAAGAAATTCTTATGCAAACACACTTAAAAACACCACAGCCGCAATAAGAACCCGATCTTGAAACACTCTCGCATCAACATCTTAAATGCACAAACTTTATCCACATCCTGCGATCACAACCGATCAAACACACCTACAACCTCATCTGCATCAATCAAAACAACACTGGCACCGAAAAAAATTCTCCAAAACCACAACCAACACGACCAAGACGACACCGAAGCCATGGAAACGGACAACATGAACCCCACCAAAATAACAACCGCATACGGATCTCAACTCACAAAGGACCTTAAATTAAAAATATTCCCTAAAGATAAGTCAAACCCCCTCTGTACTAACTTCAAACCAACTAAATCAAAAGCCAAATCCTCTAACAAAAACAAACTTACTACTAACAGCGACAGATCTCCCCTGCTCTAAGGTTCAACCTCAGAACTTCTTACACTATCAAAATGTCCCTAACTTTTATTCAATGGAATATTCAAGGATATACAAATAACTACAATAACCTCCTAGTCCTGATTAAAAAAAACTCTCCGCATATCATTACGCTTCAAGAAACACACATACAACACACTAACAACATACCAACTCCAATAAATTACATACTACTAACAAACATAGCCACCAACAGATTTGGCGGCGTAGCGCTATTAGTACACAAGTCTATTCAATATTCTATAGTAAGCATTCAAAATGACCTTAAGGCTCTAGCAATACACATTAAGCCCAAGGAGAACATGCACATAAAGCCAACATACATTGCCCCTAACAGAACCGTCACAAACCAAATGCTTGAAGACACTTTGTACAATAATCAAACACCGTCACTAATTCAAGTAGACTTTAACGGATGGCACCCTGCCTGGGGTTCCCCGAAAACTATTTCTCGAGGAAAAACAATACAACAATTTATTGACAACACACAGCTTATCTTACTATACGATAAATCCCCCACACACTTCTCAACACACAATACATACACGCATATCGACCTTTCACTTTGCTCAGCAACACTAGCCCCACACGCCAAGTGGGAAATACTTAAGGATCTCCACGGCAGCGACCATTTTCCAAGAGTTATCTTCCTATTCCCTTTAAACAAGATAAACAAATTTTCAAAACCATTTTTTATATTAAAAAAAGCCAACTGGGAGCAAAACGAGACTCTCACACACAAAAATAACGAAATATTTCCCACCTCAGTAAATGTCAATAAAGAAGCCGCACAGATCAACAATATTATACTACATAGCGCAAACATTTCCATCCCACAAACCTCAGTAAATACAAAACCCTACAAGGTCCCCTGGTGGAGCAAAAAACTAGCCCAGTTAAAAAAAGAAAAAAAAACACTAGACAAAATCATAGCAAAAAGACTATGGTGGTTTGTGACCCACAACAAACTTCTAAATACAAGCCAATTCGGCTTTAAAAAAGGCAAATCGACTTCGGATAGTCTACTATACGTAGACCATCTTATTACGAAGTCAAAGAGGCACACCTACCTCGTCACTCTTGACTTTGCAAGAGCCTTTGATCGAATAGGGGTGCACACTATAAATCATCAACTACAGGAATGGAAAACAGGCCCAAAAATAATTAATTACGTCAAGAACTTCATGCTGAAACGTAAAATAATTGTCAGAGTCGGTCCGCACATGTCAAATTCACTCCCATTATGCAATGGTATCCCACAAGGATCTCCTATATCGGTAATCCTATTTCTTATCGCATTCAACAAGCTCTCAAACATAATAACTTTACACAGAGAAATTAAATTTAACGCATACGCCGACTATTTTTTTCTCATAATAAATTTCAACAAAAACAAAAACCTTAACTATAACCTAGACAACTTATTACAAGATAGTGCCAACACCTCCATATTTGCCAAAAGCACAATTGCACCAGCACCATAAGCTGCAGCAATACACCAATACAACAAGTAGGGTTAGGTTAGGTTTGGGCGGCTGTCGGACTATAGTCCGACACACTTAGACCTCAATGGGTCCGTTGTGATACCGCATGATCTCGTTTCTTCCTTCTCTAGGGTCCCGTTTCTAGTAGTTTCGGCTTGTGTTAAGCTGATCACCATGTCTTCCACCCGGAAGATTTAATAAAGGCACTTATGCTTTTGAGATTAAATCTCCGATATTTCGGTAAGATCGTCGATGAAGGGGCTTCCTAAGTGTTTCAGTCTGAGTCTGCATAGGGCTGGGCAGAAGCAGAGAAGGTGTTCTACCGTTTCCACTTCTTCCTCATCCCTACAGCTTCTGCAGAAATCATTTTGCGGGGCTTTTAGCCTGCCGGCATCCGCGCCAACAAGCCAGTGGCCTGTAAGAGCTCGGATCAACATGCCACACTCTGTGCGGCTGAGCTTGAGTAACTCCGAGGTTTTCTTGTTGTTTATCACAGTCCATGTCTGGTGAGAGATGCGACACTGTGGTGCGTTTTGCCAATGGGTGTTGGCTAGTGTGTTGAAGTGGTTTTTTATGTTTATCTTGCAAGTAGCCATGGGCATACCGACATTTTCCTCTCCTGGTAGGAGAGGCTTGGTGGTGCCCTGCCTGGCTAATTCGTCCGCTAATTCTCCAAAACCACAACCAACACGACCAAGACGACACCGAAGCCATGGAAACGGACAACATGAACCCCACCAAAATAACAACCGCATACGGATCTCAACTCACAAAGGACCTTAAATTAAAAATATTCCCTAAAGATAAGTCAAACCCCCTCTGTACTAACTTCAAACCAACTAAATCAAAAGCCAAATCCTCTAACAAAAACAAACTTACTACTAACAGCGACAGATCTCCCCTGCTCTAAGGTTCAACCTCAGAACTTCTTATACTATCAAAATGTCCCTAACTTTTATTCAATGGAATATTCAAGGATATACAAATAACTACAATAACCTCCTAGTCCTGATTAAAAAAAACTCTCCGCATATCATTACGCTTCAAGAAACACACATACAACACACTAACAACATACCAACTCCAATAAATTACATACTACTAACAAACATAGCCACCAACAGATTTGGCGGCGTAGCGCTATTAGTACACAAGTCTATTCAATATTCTATAGTAAGCATTCAAAATGACCTTAAGGCTCTAGCAATACACATTAAGCCCAAGGAGAACATGCACATAAAGCCAACATACATTGCCCCTAACAGAACCGTCACAAACCAAATGCTTGAAGACACTTTGTACAATAATCAAACACCGTCACTAATTCAAGGAGACTTTAACGGATGGCACCCTGCCTGGGGTTCCCCGAAAACTATTTCTCGAGGAAAAACAATACAACAATTTATTGACAACACACAGCTTATCTTACTATACGACAAATCCCCCACACACTTCTCAACACACAATACATACACGCATATCGACCTTTCACTTTGCTCAGCAACACTAGCCCCACACGCCAAGTGGAAAATACTTAAGGATCTCCACGGCAGCGACCATTTTCCAAGAGTTATCTTCCTATTCCCTTTAAACAAGATAAACAAATTTTCAAAACCATTTTTTATATTAAAAAAAGCCAACTGGGAGCAATACGAGACTCTCACACACAAAAATAACGAAATATTTCCCACCTCAGTAAATGTCAATAAAGAAGCCGCACAGATCAACAAAATTATACTACATAGCGCAAACATTTCCATCCCACAAACCTCAGTAAATACAAAACCCTACAAGGTCCCCTGGTGGAGCAAAAAACTAGCCCAGTTAAAAAAAGAAAAAAAAACACAAGGGAGAACGCTATAGTCGAGTACCTCGACTATCAGATACCCGTTACTCAGCTAAATGGAGATATGCAAGCAGCAAAGCGAGATTAAAATGCGCCACCTACCGGCGGTATACAGATTTAAGCGTTATGGGCGTTAGAGTGGGCGTGGCAAATTTTTTTTTTGATCAATCGATAGGTATTGACGAGACCAATACATTACAGTTAAAATTTTTTATCTAGCATGAAAATTGTGGGCGTCACAGGGTTTTGCGGTTTGTGGGCGTTAAAGTGGGCGTGGCAAACTTTTTTTTGGGTCAATCGATAGGTATTGATGAGAACATTACATTTGAGTTTTTTCTATTTTCTATCTAGCATCAAAACTGTAGGAGCCACAGTTTTGGGCGGTTTGTGGGCGTTAGAGTGGGCGTGGCAGTCTACTGAAACAAACTTGCGCTGCGTAGGAAGCTCAGGAATCTGCACGCCAAATCTCAATAGCCCAGCTCCCATAGTTTCCGAGATCTCAGCGTTCATCCGGACAGACGGACAGACGGACAGACGGACAGACGGACATGGCTAGATCGACTCGGCTAGTGATCCTGATCAAGAATATATATACTTTATGGGGTCGGAAACGCTTCCTTCTGCCTTTTACATACTTTCCGACGAATCTAGTATACCCTTTTACTCTACGAGTAACGGGTATAACTAGACAAAATCATAGCAAAAAGATTATGGTGGCTTGTGACCCACAACAAACTTCTAAATACAAGCCAATTCGGCTTTAAAAAAGGCAAATCGACTTCGGATAGTCTACTATACGTAGACCATCTTATTACGAAGTCAAAGAGGCACACCTACCTCGTCACTCTTGACTTTGCAAGAGCCTTTGATCGAATAGGGGTGCACACTATAAATCATCAACTACAGGAATGGAAAACAGGCCCAAAAATAATTAATTACGTCAAGAACTTCATGCTGAAACGTAAAATAATTGTCAGAGTCGGTCCGCACATGTCAAATTCACTCCCATTATGCAATGGTATCCCACAAGGATCTTCTATATCGGTAATCCTATTTCTTATCGCATACAACAAGCTCTCAAACATATTAACTTTACACTAACTTTTTTTCTCATAATAAATTTCAACAAAAATAAAAACCTTAACTTTAACCTAGACAACTTATTACAAGATAGTGCCAACACCTCCATATTTGCCAAAAGCACAATTGCACCAGCACCATAAGCTGCAGCAATACACCAATACAACAAGTAGGGTTAGGTTAGGTTTGGGCGGCTGTCGGACTATAGTCCGACACACTTAGACCTCAATGGGTCCGTTGTGATACCGCATGATCTCGTTTCTTCCTTCTCTAGGGTCCCGTTTCTAGTAGTTTCGGCTTGTGTTAAGCTGATCAGCATGTCTTCCACCCGGAAGATTTAATAAAGGCACTTATGCTTTTTAGATTAAATCTCCGATATTTCGGTAAGATCGTCGATGAAGGGGCTTCCTAAGTGTTTCAGTCTGAGTCTGCATAGGGCTGGGCAGAAGCAGAGAAGGTGTTCTACCGTTTCCACTTCTTCCTCATCCTTACAGCTTCTGCAGAAATCATTTTGCGGGGCTTTTAGCCTGCCGGCATCCGCGCCAACAAGCCAGTGGCCTGTAAGAGCTCGGATCAACATGCCACACTCTGTGCGGCTGAGCTTGAGTAACTCCGAGGTTTTCTTGTTGTTTATCACAGGCCATGTCTGGTGAGAGATGCGACACTGTGGTGCGTTTTGCCAATGGGTGTTGGCTATTGTGTTGAAGTGGTTTTTTATGTTTAGCTTGCAAGTAGCCATGGGCATACCGACATTTTCCTCTCCTGGTAGGAGAGGCTTGGTGGTGCCCTGCCTGGCTAATTCGTCCTCCGCCGACTTGTCCTTCTAATTTGGAGCCATCTGTATAGAAACAGATTGCGTCCGTCGTGCCCGGTCGGCCCTGTTCCCATTCGTCTCTATCAGGAATCAGGGCCTCAAAGGGTGTGTGACTATATTCAATAGATTTGCATAGATCCGTGATTTTCGGAATCGATTTATCATGCTGGAGAATTTTAGCATGGCTATATAATTGGGCTTTCCACTGCCCTGTGTCCCTCAGTCGAATAGCTGCCGATTTGGCCCTTTCCATGCCTGCTAAGTCCAGGCTAGGGAGGTTCAAGATCGCATTCAGCGCTTCATTCGGGGTGGTTCGACAAAGCACAAAGTTCGACAAATACACAAAGCCGCCATTCGCTGTACTTTGTTTAGAGGAGTCAGTATGCATTGTTTGTGTAAGGCGGTCCACCACAGAGCCACTCCGTACAGTAGGATTGGCTTGACTACCGCTGTGTATATCCAGTTAACTATTCTTGGGGACATGCCCCATCTTAGCCCGATTGCTTTTTTACAGGAGTAAAGTGCAGTGGTCGCTTTTTTGGTTCTCTCTTGGTTGTTTAAGCCCCATTTGAGGCGTTTATCTAGTACTAACGCCAAGTACCTGGCGTGATCGCTAAAGGAGAGATTACAATTGTTTAAAATGGGTGGGTTAAGTTGAGGAATTTTGTACCTATTCGTAAATAGAACAAGTTCTGTTTTCGAGGGATTTACCCCGAGTCCGTTCGCTATCGTCCATTCCGATAGCATTTTAAGTTTAGCAGTCATAAGATCGCAAAGTGTTTGTGGATATTTTCCATTAAAGATGATGGCGACGTCGTCTGCGTATGCCACGACCTCACAACCTCCTCCCTCCAGAATCCGCAGTAGTTTATTTACTGCGATATTCCACAAGAGGGGTGATAGTACACCTCCTTGCGGGGTGCCTCTGTTCACTAGTCTAGTCTGGGTTGAGGTCCCTAGTGTGGCTGTGACCATTCTGCTTATCAGCAATTTATGAATTAGCCTCACCATTGGCGGCTCAACCACTAGTTCTGTGAGAGATTCTGTTATAGCGGTGGGAAGCACGTTATTGAAGGCTCCCTCTATATCCAGGAAGGCGATCAGTGTGTATTCCTTGATGTTGAGTGATTTCTCGATGCTGTTTACCACGAAGAGTAGCGCCGATTCGGTTGACTTACCTTTGGTGTAAGCGTGTTGTGCTTCTGATATTTGTGTCGGGTCTACGGTGGCCCTTATGTGTAGGCTTATCATTCTTTCAAAGCTCTTAAGCAGGAATGATGTTAGGCTTATTGGCCTAAAATCCTTTGCTGTGGTCTGAGTGGCCTTCCCTGCCTTGGGAATGAAAACCACCATTGTTTCTTGCCATGCTGTTGGTAGTTCTCCTACCGCCAGGATGGATTGGAAGATTTTCTTCAACCAGTTTATGGCTATTTGTCCTGCTTGCTGGATGTGAGCCGGTGTTATCCCGTCCGGTCCCGGCGATTTGTATGGTTTGAAACTATGAATGGACCATTTTATGTTGCGGTCTGATAGGAGTGGATCTATTTCGATTCTCTCTCCTGTTCCTCTTTCAGGTGGATGACCTGCTTGTTGGCTCCCCGGGAAGTGAGCGTCTAGGAGCAGGTCCAAGGACTCTTTACTAAAGTCTGACCATGATCCATCTGCTTTTTGAAGATAGCCCAAAGGCGCGGCTGTCTTAGAGAGTATTTTCCTGAGCCTTGCGGCATCAGTTGTTTTTTCTATGTCAGAGCAGAAGGTCTGCCATGCCATTCGTTTTGCTCTTCTAATGGCCTTTTTGTAAGAGGCTAGTTCAAACTTGTAGTTCAGCCAATTGGTGTCCTCATTTCCCGCCTTTGCTCTGTTAAACAGGCATCTGCAGTTGGTTCTGAGGATAGATAGTTGTTGGGTCCACCAGGGGGGTTTTTTCCTTCCTCTTGGTTTCTCTGTGGGGCATGCCACTTTGAAGGCAGTGTTGCATGCCTCTGTGAATTTGTATACTGTTTCGTCCAGCTCATGTGGGTTTGTGATGCTTTCTGACGGTTCTTCTTTGTACCTGTGCCAGTCTGCTAGTCTGGGGTTGGCGAAGCTGACCGGCAAGGGCGAATCAAGGGACAATACGGTTTCTATGAATCTATGGTCCGAGAAGGAGTGCTCGTCAGAGACTGCCCAGTTTTTGACTGCGCCTACGAGTGAATCTGATACCAAAGTTAGATCTATGATCGTTTGGCAAGCTTTAGTTATGAAAGTAGGGGCATTGCCCCTATTGCATAAGAATAGGTTCGAATTTAGAATAAAATGAAAAAGAGACTCACCTCTGTCGTTGTTGTTTGGGCAACCCCACTGGGTGTGATGGGCGTTGGCGTCACAGCCTATTACCAATCCGTACTTGAGCTTTTCGCATTCCTCTGCTAGTCCTCTGACCAGCGCATTTGGGGGTTTTCCTTCTCAAAGGCCAAATAGACCGATAGAACCCTTATAGAGCTACTCTGCAGCTCCAGGCTTACTGCGGTGTTGTCTCCGTTGCTGTAATTGCGAAGTAGAAATATACTAAGATGCCTTTTGGCTAATATGCAGGTTCGAATTTTACCTTCTTTGGGGTCAAGCATAAGCTTGTATTCCTTTGTTCGTAGTCCAGCAACCTTGCCTCCTACCACCCAAGGTTCCTGTATGAGGACTAGGTCGGCTCCGCCTTCTGTCAGGCGAAGCAGAAGTGCAGCAGACGCTGCTTTACTGTGGTGAAGGTTTATTTGTAGAAATCTTAGTGACATCTACAGCTTCAACCTCCACCACAGTGACGTCGGCCTCCTCTGTGTCGCTGAGGTCCACGTCCTCGATTGCCGGTTCGAGCGCACGCATCTCTCTGCTCAGCGACGAATCGGTAGAGTAGCCGTCCTCCGGCCCACCAGGTGCCTCCAACTCCTCAGCAAGCACCTGCTCGGCTGGGTTGCCGGCAGAGCTGCTAGCGGCGTTGGAGTCGCCCTTATACACTTTGACGTGTATCGCACTGAACCCGAAGTTCAGCACTCCACGAGCAGTCTCGATCGGAGCTACTGACTCCTTGTTCAGGACCAAAACCGCCTGGTTGACATCCCCTTCATGCTCCTCCACCTTAACGACTTTCCAGTCCTTCGTGGGGAGGTGCGGGTTGCATTGTTGCAACATGAAGAGGATGTCCTCCGGCGTCTTGATCGCTGCTGGAATCCAGATCCTGGCTCGGGGTCTACTGGGGACATCGCACCAGTCAAGCGCAACGATGTTCCCCCCTTCGTAAACCTCGCCGAGCTTGCTTGTCGCCTCTTTGTACTTATCAGCCGACCGCTGACTGTCGCATGCTACCACCTTGACGCTGCCCTGGTACCAGCCCGCGTCCATGCAACAGGGCGAGGTGCCTGGCTTCTCTCGTACCATGCGCAGGCAAATGAGGGAAAGGTGGGACTTCCACTTGTTTCTGGGGATCCTGCCCTCCGGATTTCCCCTGTCAATCAGGCCGAGTAGTACACGGATCTTCATGATTTCGGCGAAAGAGACCGATGGCTGGATCTTTGATCTCGTCGCCGATGGCCCGGGTAGTTCGAGGGATCGCTGCCTTTTTGCCTGAGTCGCCTCTTGAGTGGGCTTTTCCTGCCCGTAGTTTGGGAGCACCTTCCTTGCCCACTCTACCTTCTTTAGCCATTCAGGCGAAGGCGTGGCAACGGTGCTCCTGGTGTGTGAGCGCAGAGTCTGGGCGGCAGTCCGACTTTCTGCGTATGTATATTTTGCACCAGCGGGTGGCCCGAGCGCCTTGGCAGTACCTACCGTTGCTTTCGGCGCAGATGCGCACGTCGCGGAGGCGTTTGCGGTTGGCTTTCTGCCACCCATCAACCCCAGTTTGGGATGCGGCCCTTTCTGGGCCGTGCTGGTATGGAAGGTGGAACCAGTGTTCGTCTTATCCATGGGTTTTTTAAGAGTACCCGTCTCTACGTTTTTTGTCTTTTTTTCTTCTGTTTTTTGATCCATAATTAGGTCCCACGCGTTGCGGAGAAGGGGAAAAGTCCGCCTGGGCAGAGATCCGCGATGCCCGGGTAAGGCGATAGTTAGAACAGGGGGTCGCCATGTCCCTGAGCACACCGTTTGAGACTGGGCTATTTTTGATCAGGGCCCCCAGCCAGGCTGACTCTTGGCACGGTCCGTTTTACACCGTAGTCCGGCCCGGAGTGAGATGTTGTTTGGGAGGGGAGTTGGGTAAGTGTTGTGTTGGGAGTGGGTTTGTGTAAAGCAACTATTTAGATGCGGCTGAACAACTCGCATCGTAGGTATTGCTTCGTTGCAAAATACCTGCTGGCTGTCCGGGACTGTTTATTTACTGGGGTTTCCGTCCACGGTACCGTGTTTGACTTATCCCACCAGCTTATTCACAGTTGACCTCGAGAGAGGTCGTCCGCTATCCGCAACCTGCGACCCGCTCGGTTTCCCCAGCTAGGCGACTTTTGAACCATCTCACAAGTTCCTCAGCCGAGATACAACAAGTAACTGCACTAAAAATCTTAGGGATAACCATAAACAGTAAATACAAATGGGACACACACATAAAATCACTTCATCCATCACATCTCATAGGCACAACATTTAGAGCGTACAAGAAACAAACCACACCACCAGAGACATACAGGAAACTATACGAACATCCCAAAGACAACCATATAACTCACAAATTCATATTTACGGACGGATCAAAAATGAACTCCACTATACCATATGCAGTCACAACAGATACTTATATCATTAAATATATATACTCATCAGTACTCTCCGCAGAAACAATAGCCATCCTAGTAGCGATCGATCAAGTCAAAAGCACAAGGGGAAAGTTCATGATCTGCTCTGACTCTCTCTCAGCAATTGACTCCATAAGAAACACAAACAACAACAATTTTTACTCTAACAAAATCAGATCACTTCTTACAAAACTAGCCCCAAAAACTAAAATATTGTGGATCCCTGGCCATGTAGGCATAGCAGGCAACGAGCTAGCCGACCAAACCGCAAAATCGAAAAGCAATATGCCCCTTATTTACACCCCAAACATCAACTTAACAGACATAAAGAGGCACTTAAAACTAGAATTCCCAACAAGAAATAAACTAAACATAGAACACTGCAATCAATGGTATAAAAACATTAACAAAGACAATTCAAGCATCGACAATTATTGCATATCCTTCCATACCAAATCGAGCAGACTCGATCAAATTAAAATAATACCCCTTAGACTAGGCCACACAAAACTTACACACGAGCACTTTAATCAAAACCAAACTTCACCCTGCCCCTTTTGCCCCACCTATTAAGTTCATGCCCTTCACTCCGCCCTACAAAACTATCTATCTTCAAAAACACAAACCCAATAAATCTCCTCAATGAACTCAACCCAGATAATTTAGAAAAAATCTTACTTTTATTAAAAGCTTCAAACCTATACCATAAAATTTAATAAAATATCCCAAATGTACATGAATAAAAATTTACCAACTAAGTAGCCAAAATACAACGAACAATATGTAATCAAACTAATAGACTTAATATTATTAACCTTAAGAGCCGAAGGCCTTGTTGCCAGTGCTTTACCAACTAAGTTAATCTAGTTTTGTAAACTTCTCTATCTGTAATAATAATAATAATACTAATGTATTTGATTGTATTCCTATATTATTGTTTTATATATTTATATTTTTGTTTAATACGTTTGTAAAGGTTATGTCAGGGTTAAAATCTTATTATGTTTAGATGTTAAAAAAACTTTTATAATGTTCTAGAAACCCCTATTTTTGACCCGAGCTAACATGACCCTTTGAGACCTCTGAAGGAATGGGGCTATTGTTAAAATTAGAGATTCTTTTTACAGGATGCTAATAGCCATAGGTTGGAAGGTCATATCAAGCCTCAAAAAAATCAGAGGCCTTGGGCGTTCGGAGGCATAATCCGAAGCAAAGGAAGTTTCTTTCTATCCCTTTCTAATCCCTTTCCAGTTCTATATGGTTAGGATGAGTGGTGATCCTCACACCGAATTCGCGCAAGTTTTTAAGGAAGATAATGGATAAAGGCATCTTGGGGGGCATGGCAAGAACACCACCCTAATTGCTGGCGAGCGAGAGTCGGAAATTTTTTTTTTTACTAATTGAGTGCGAAACCCTTCCCAATCTAACACCTCGCCTGAAAATTGACATGCGTGACACTTACGCTTTTCTAACCCCGACCATTACTGTTATAAAATGGCGCCCAACGTGAAGGAAGGACAACTCGACAAACGGGGATATGAACTAGTACGTCCTATTCAAACATTCGAAGAACCAGCCTGATCATCTCCATCTGATCCGATCAAGGAATGTTGGCCAAATCAGGTGGCTCAACCAGTCGTAGATCTAAGGTCAAACTTGAAAGAAAAAGTGGCATCTAGAAACACTAATAGGATAAGGTCTTATTGGAATAATGTGAAAACTATAAGTACTATTAGATTCAAAAACAAAGAAGAACGCTATAGTCGAGTACCTCGACTAACAGATACCCGTTACTCAGCTAAAGGGACCAAAGGGAAATAGAGATATGAAAGCAGCAAAGCGAGATTAAAATGCGCCACCTACCGGCAGAAGACAGATTTAAGCGTTATGGGCGTTAAAGTGGGCGTGGCACTCTGCTGAAACTTGAGCTGCGTAAGAAGCTCAGGAATCTGCAAGCCAAATCTCAATAGCCTAGCTCTTATAGTTTTCGAGATCTCATCGTTCATCCGGACAGATGTACAGACGGGCATGGCTAGATCGACTCGGCTAGTGATCCTGATCAAGAATATATATACTTTATGTTACTTACTTTCCGAGGAATCTAGTATACCCTTTTACTATACGATTAAAGGGTATAACAATGATAATCGTCCGTATGCCGAAGTAATGCTCCTAGATAGGGTAGTGGTTGGACTGTTAGTTACGGGTGCTGCCATTAACGTGATTGGTGGGAAGTTGGCAGAACAACTGATACGAAGTAAGGTTCCTTTTTAAAGAGTTGCAACAATTGCTACCACGGCTGATGGCCGAAAGCAAGAAGTAGTTGGAAGACTTCAAACGCCCGTAAAGTAAAAGGAAGTGACCAAGGATCTCGAGTTCCATATTATACCATCATTGAATCAGGATCTATATTAAGGTATTACGTTTCGGGCAGTCTTTAATTTGCTGCCATCTTCCATGCAAGTATCTGAAATGGTTTCGGATTCACATAACCTGACTGATGGTCAGCAATGTAGTCTCAGCAAAGTTATTGGGACACTTCCTTCGCTTGCCTCTTCGGGGTTGGGAAAACCACTCTTATTTCTCACTAAATCGACGTTGGCGATGCTAAGCCGATCAAGCAACGTCATTTTCCGGTGTCACCTCCGGTCGAAAAACTTATTTATAAAGAAATCGACCGAATGTTGGAAATGAGGGTGGTTGAGGAGTCTCAGAGTGCGTGGTCTTCGCCGGTTGTCCCGGTACAAACGACCGAAAAAGTACGTCTATGTTTGGACAGCCGTAAAGTCAACGCGGCTACTTGAAAGGATGCTTATCCTTTGCCCCAAATCGATGGGATTTTATCCCGCCTTCCAAAGGCAATGTATATTTCCAGTCTCGATCTGAAAGATGCCTATTGGCAGATCCCTTTGGAGCCAAGTTTTCGAGATAAAACGGCATTTACGATTCCGGGAAAGCCGTTGTTCCAATATAGGGTGATGCCGTTCGGATTGACCAACGCGTCACAAACGATGACTCGGTTAATGGATAAAGTTAGCCCGCCTGATCTCAGGAATGAAGTTTTTGTCTATCTAGACGATCTTTTCGTCGTCTCAGATACATTTAAAACCCACAAGAAAGTTCTGAGTGTGGTGGTTAAACAAATAAAAATAGCTGGACTCACACTAAATGTGGAGAAAACCACATTCTGCATGCGATCGGTAAAATATCTTGGGCATATTGTAGGTGAGGGGGTTATTCGTACTGATCCAGAGAAAATCTCGGCCATGGCAGACTTTCCACTTCCTAAGAATTTAAGATCTCTTCGCAATTTTCTCGGTATGGTGGGGTGGTATCGCAAGTTCATTAGTAATTTTGTGTCAATATCTTCAACACTTACAGATTTTTTGAAGCCAAGAAAAAAATTCAAAATGACTACTGAGGGCGAGAAAGCATTTGTCCTGCTAAAAGATATGCTATGTTCCGCTCCAGTGTTACGCAGCGTGGATTTAACTAAACCTTTTTACGTGCAATGCGATGCAAGTAAATCTGGAGTTGGTGGTGTATTGGTGCAAAAAATTTAAACAAAGCCCAAAGAAATTATTCGGTTACTGAACAGGAGTGTCTCGCGGCCATTGTTTGCATTAACCGTTTTCGGTCTTACGTAGTAGGGCATGAATTTACGGTGATTACTGACCACGCATCACTCAAATGGCTCAGGAGTCAGACGGACCTCCACTCTCGCTTCTCTCGATGGGCCTTAAAATTGCAAGGGTTCAATTTCAAAATTGAACTTCGAGGTGGGAAAATGAATTTTGTACCAGACGCTTTGTCTAGAGCCAATGAGGCAAAAGTAGCTGTAGTAGAGGCGATATATGGACTATTAGCAGACCTTCAAGCACCAGAGTTCCAGTCGGCCAAGTATCTAGAACTGATAGAAAAAATCAAGACTACACAGGATCAGTTGCCGGACTTAAAAGTTGTAGATGGACTCGTTTACCGGAGATCCGACCATGCAACAGGAGATCAGCTGCATGATATTTTCAGTTGGAAGTTATAGATTCCAGATTCCAGTTGCCGAGCTTCTGAAAAAGAATCTTGATGACCCTCTTGCTTCTCATGGTGGCATTCATAAGACTTTGGAAAGGGTTCTCCGGTATTATTATTGGCCGGGTTTGGTTAACGACGTAAAGTCGTATACGCAATCTTGTGAGACTTGCAAGTCCACCAAAGCGCCAAATAGAACACAACGACCACCAACGGGCGTGGCGCCTGTATCTGAGCGATTTTTCCAGTGCCTTTGTATAGACTTTCTCGGTCCATATCCGCGGTCTCGAAGCGGTAATATTGGAATATTCATACTGCTGGATCATTACTCCAAGTTTGAAATTTTAAAGGCGGTTAAGAAGTTCACGGCAGAGGCGGTAATTATATATCTGCAGCAAGACCTGTTTCATACTTTCGGCGTACCAGAAACGATTGCGTCCGATAACGGATCGCAGTTCAGGGCTGAGATTTTTCAGAAATTGCTGAGGGAATATTCTATTTCCCACACTTTGACCGCTGCTTATTCGCCCCAGTCAAACGCATCGGAGAGGGTTAACCTATCGGTCATTGCGGCTATTAGGGCTTATGTCAGACGTGATCAGAAAAATTGGGACGAACAGCTTAGAAGTATTTGCTGCGCTCTCCGTACAGCAGTCCATTCCGCGCTTGGTACTAGTCCGTATTATATGGCATTTGGCCAAATCTTCGTCTCCTCAGGATCTTCGTACAAACTGCTAAGAGCTTTAGGAATTCTAGAGGAATTCAAATGAGTAAGCGGACCTGCAGGGCCATGTCCTGGAAAAGTTCCATGCGAAAGACATGAGACAGTATGCAAAGCAGCCACAAGCTCTTGGTGTGATCTGTCTTAGGGTGTCAAACCCCAAGCCAGATTCTTTGGCGAGAGGGCTTTGTAACGCTTGTATCTGCAGGAAAAAGATATTTGATGAAGGTGTACCTTCTAGGAGTCTTCTTTTCATTTTCACATCTCCTGAGGATCGGTTGTGCGCGACTTAAGACTTATAATTCTTAGTTACACCACGCTTGAGTGAAATAAGTAAAGTTCAGATTCGTGACCAGGGGCAGAAGTTCAAAGGAAAGAACAAAGAAGCGAATTGTCTTTCGCCAGCGCTAAGTCCGTAGAGGTAATGAAGTGCAGAGGTTCTAGGGAGAAACTCTGGCCAAAATATCATTTTTTTGCTAGGTTTGGCGCTTATACCTGAATTACCATCATCAATTTTTGACCCGAGCTAACATGACCCTTTGAGACCTCTGAACGAATGAGGCTATTGTTAAAATTAAAGATTCTTTTTACAGGATGCTAATAGCCATAGGTTGGAAGGGCAAATCAAGCCTTGAAAAATCGGAGGCCTTGGACGTTCGCAGGCATGATCCGAAGCAAAGGAAGTTTCTTTCTATCCCTTTCTAATCCCTTTCCAGTTCTATATGGCTAGGATGAGTGGTGATCCTCACACCGAATTCAGCTTGTCCTTTGCACGCAAGTTTTTAAGGAAGATAATGGACATAGCCATCTTGGGGGGCGTGGCAAGAACACCACCCTAATTGCTGGCGAGCGACCCTTCCCAATCTAACACCTTGCCTGAAAGTTGAAATGCTTGACATTTACGCTTTTTTAAGCCCGACCATTACTGCTATAAAATGGAACCCAACGTGAAGGAAGGACAAGTCGACAAACGGGGAGCTGAACTAGTACGTGCTATTCAAACATTTAAAGAACCAGCTAGATCATCTCCATCTGATCCGATCAAGGAATGTTGTTCAAATCTGGTGTCTCAACAAGTCGTTGATCTAAGGCCAAACTTGAAAGAAAAAGTGGCATTTAGAAACACTAATAGGATAAGGTCTTATTGGAATAATGTGAAAACTATATGTACTATTAGATTCAAAAACAAGGAAGAACGCTATAGTCGAGTACCTCGACTATCAGATACCCGTTACTCAGCTAAAGGGACCAAAGGGAAATGGAGATATGCAAGCAGCAAAGCGAGATTAAAATGCGCCACCTACCGGCGGTAGACAGGTTTAAGCTTAGAGTGGCGTTAGAGTGGGCGTGGCAAACGAGACCCATACATTTCAGTTAAAATTTTTTATCTAGCATACAAATTGTGGTCGTCACAGGTTTGGGCGGTTTGTGGGCGTTAAAGTGGGCGTGGCAAACTTTTTTTAGGTCAATCGATAGGTATTGATGAACAAAATACATTTAATTTTTTTATTCTAACATCAAAACTATAGGAGCCACCGTTTTGGGCGGTTTGTGGGCGTTAGATTGGGCGTGGCACTCTGCTGAAACAAACTTGCGCTGCGTAAGAAGCTCAGGAATCTGCACGCCAAATCTCAATAGCCTAGCTCTTATAGTTTCCGAGATCTCAGCGTTCATCCGGACAGACGGACAAACGGACAAACGGAGATGGCTAGATCGACTCGGCTAGTGATCCTGATCAAGAATATATATACTTTATGGGGTCGGAAACGCTTACTTCTGCCTGTTACATACTTTCTAACGAATCTAGCATACCCTTTTACTTTACGAGTAACGGGTATAAGAATGATAATCGTCCGTATGCCGAAGTTATGCTCCTAGATAGGGTAGTGGTTTGACAATGGCAATGTAGTCTCAGCAAAGTTATTGGGATACTTCCTTCGTTTGCCTCTTCGGGGTTGGGAAAAACCACTCTTATTTCTCACTAAATCGACGTTGGCGATGCTAAGCCGATCAAGCAACGTCATTTTCCGGTGTCATCTGCGGTCGAAAAACTTATTTATAAATAAATCGACCGAATGTTGGAAATGGGGGTGATTTACTTTGATTACTGACCACGCATAACTCAAATAGCTCAGGAGTCAGACGGATCTAAACTCTCGCTTTTCTCGATGGGCCCTAAAATTGCAAGGGCTCAATTTCAAAATTGAACATCGAGGTGGGAAAATGAATGTTGTACCAGACGCTTTGTCAAGAGCCAATGAGGCAGAAGTAGCTGTAGTAGAGGCGATACATGGACTATTAGCAGACCTTCAAGCACCAGAGTTCAAGTCGTCCAAGTATCTAGACCTGGTAGAAAAAATCAAGACTACACAGGATCAGTTGCCGGACCTAAAAGTTGTATATGGACTCGTTTATCGGAGATCCGACCATGCAACAGGAGATCAGCTGCATGATATTTTCAGTTGGAAGTTATGGATTTCAGATTCCAGTTGCCGAGTTTCTGAAAAAGAATCATGATGACCCTCTTGCTTCTCATGGTGGCATTCATAAGACTTTGGAAAGGGTTCGCCGATATTATTCTTGGCCGGGGTTGGTTAACGACGTAAAGTCATATACGCAATCTTGTGAGACTTGCAAGTCCACCAAAGCGCCAAATAGAACACAACGACCACCAATGGGCGTGACGCCTGTATCTCAGCGGTTTTTCCACCGTCTCCTCAGGATCCTCGTACAAACTGCTAAGGGCTTTAGGAATTCAGAGGACAGGTCATTGGTGTTTTCAAAAGTTTTTTACAAGAATTTCAAATGAGTAATAGAAAGTTCCATGCGAAAGACATGAGACAGTAGGCGAAGCAGCCACAAGCTCTTGGTGTGATCCCCTTGGGGGGTTGTATCTGCAGGAAAAAGATATTTATGGCGAAGTATGTTTTCCATTAAAGTTTTATTCAGATTAAGAACTTCAAAGTTTATTAATATTATCAAGACACGTGTGTCGCTCGCTTATAGTTTCCGAGATCTCATCGTTCATCCGGACAGATGTACAGACGGGCATGGCTAGATCGACTCGGCTAGTGATCCTGATCAAGAATATATATACTTTATGTTACTTACTTTCCGAGGAATCTAGTATACCCTTTTACTATACGATTAAAGGGTATAACAATGATAATCGTCCGTATGCCGAAGTAATGCTCCTAGATAGGGTAGTGGTTGGACTGTTAGTTACGGGTGCTGCCATTAACGTGATTGGTGGGAAGTTGGCAGAACAACTGATACGAAGTAAGGTTCCTTTTTAAAGAGTTGCAACAATTGCTACCACGGCTGATGGCCGAAAGCAAGAAGTAGTTGGAAGACTTCAAACGCCCGTAAAGTAAAAGGAAGTGACCAAGGATCTCGAGTTCCATATTATACCATCATTGAATCAGGATCTATATTAAGGTATTACGTTTTGGGCAGTCTTTAATTTGCTGCCATCTTCCATGCAAGTATCTGAAATGGTTTCGGATTCACATAACCTGACTGATGGTCAGCAATGTAGTCTCAGCAAAGTTATTGGGACACTTCCTTCGCTTGCCTCTTCGGGGTTGGGAAAACCACTCTTATTTCTCACTAAATCGACGTTGGCGATGCTAAGCCGATCAAGCAACGTCATTTTCCGGTGTCACCTCCGGTCGAAAAACTTATTTATAAAGAAATCGACCGAATGTTGGAAATGAGGGTGGTTGAGGAGTCTCAGAGTGCGTGGTCTTCGCCGGTTGTCCCGGTACAAACGACCGAAAAAGTACGTCTATGTTTGGACAGCCGTAAAGTCAACGCGGCTACTTGAAAGGATGCTTATCCTTTGCCCCAAATCGATGGGATTTTATCCCGCCTTCCAAAGGCAATGTATATTTCCAGTCTCGATCTGAAAGATGCCTATTGGCAGATCCCTTTGGAGCCAAGTTTTCGAGATAAAACGGCATTTACGATTCCGGGAAAGCCGTTGTTCCAATATAGGGTGATGCCATTCGGATTGACCAACGCGTCACAAACGATGACTCGGTTAATGGATAAAGTTAGCCCGCCTGATCTCAGGAATGAAGTTTTTGTCTATCTAGACGATCTTTTCGTCGTCTCAGATACATTTAAAACCCACAAGAAAGTTCTGAGTGCGGTGGTTAAACAAATAAAAATAGCTGGACTCACACTAAATGTGGAGAAAACCACATTCTGCATGCGATCGGTAAAATATCTTGGGCATATTGTAGGTGAGGGGGTTATTCGTACTGATCCAGAGAAAATCTCGGCCATGGCAGACTTTCCACTTCCTAAGAATTTAAGATCTCTTCGCAATTTTCTCGGTATGGTGGGGTGGTATCGCAAGTTCATTAGTAATTTTGTGTCAATATCTTCAACACTTACAGATTTTTTGAAGCCAAGAAAAAAATTCAAAATGACTACTGAGGGCGAGAAAGCATTTGTCCTGCTAAAAGATATGCTATGTTCCGCTCCAGTGTTACGCAGCGTGGATTTAACTAAACCTTTTTACGTGCAATGCGATGCAAGTAAATCTGGAGTTGGTGGTGTATTGGTGCAAAAAATTTAAACAAAGCCCAAAGAAATTATTCGGTTACTGAACAGGAGTGTCTCGCGGCCATTGTTTGCATTAACCGTTTTCGGTCTTACGTAGTAGGGCATGAATTTACGGTGATTACTGACCACGCATCACTCAAATGGCTCAGGAGTCAGACGGACCTCCACTCTCGCTTCTCTCGATGGGCCTTAAAATTGCAAGGGTTCAATTTCAAAATTGAACTTCGAGGTGGGAAAATGAATTTTGTACCAGACGCTTTGTCTAGAGCCAATGAGGCAAAAGTAGCTGTAGTAGAGGCGATATATGGACTATTAGCAGACCTTCAAGCACCAGAGTTCCAGTCGGCCAAGTATCTAGAACTGATAGAAAAAATCAAGACTACACAGGATCAGTTGCCGGACTTAAAAGTTATAGATGGACTCGTTTACCGGAGATCCGATCATGCAACAGGAGATCAGCTGCATGATATTTTCAGTTGGAAGTTATAGATTCCAGATTCCAGTTGCCGAGCTTCTGAAAAAGAATCTTGATGACCCTCTTGCTTCTCATGGTGGCATTCATAAGACTTTGGAAAGGGTTCTCCGGTATTATTATTGGCCGGGTTTGGTTAACGACGTAAAGTCGTATACGCAATCTTGTGAGACTTGCAAGTCCACCAAAGCGCCAAATAGAACACAACGACCACCAACGGGCGTGGCGCCTGTATCTGAGCGATTTTTCCAGTGCCTTTGTATAGACTTTCTCGGTCCATATCCGCGGTCTCGAAGCGGTAATATTGGAATATTCATACTGCTGGATCATTACTCCAAGTTTGAAATTTTAAAGGCGGTTCAGAAGTTCACGGCAGAGGCGGTAATTATATATCTGCAGCAAGACCTGTTTCATACTTTCGGCGTACCAGAAACGATTGCGTCCGATAACGGATCGCAGTTCATGGCTGAGATTTTTCAGAAATTGCTGAGGGAATATTCTATTTCCCACACTTTGACCGCTGCTTATTCGCCCCAGTCAAACGCATCGGAGAGGGTTAACCTATCGGTCATTGCGGCTATTAGGGCTTATGTCAGACGTGATCAGAAAAATTGGGACGAACAGCTTAGAAGTATTTGCTGCGCTCTGCGTACAGCAGTCCATTCCGCGCTTGGTACTAGTCCGTATTATATGGCATTTGGCCAAATCTTCGTCTCCTCAGGATCTTCGTACAAACTGCTAAGAGCTTTAGGAATTCTAGAGGAATTCAAATGAGTAAGCGGACCTGCAGGGCCATGTCCTGGAAAAGTTCCATGCGAAAGACATGAGACAGTATGCAAAGCAGCCACAAGCTCTTGGTGTGATCTGTCTTAGGGTGTCAAACCCCAAGCCAGATTCTTTGGCGGGAGGGCTTTGTAACGCTTGTATCTGCAGGAAAAAGATATTTGATGAAGGTGTACCTTCTAGGAGTCTTCTTTTCATTTTCACATCTCCTGAGGATCGGTTGTGCGCGACTTAAGACTTATAATTCTTAGTTACACCACGCTTGAGTGAAATAAGTAAAGTTCAGATTCGTGACCAGGGGCAGAAGTTCAAAGGAAAGAACAAAGAAGCGAATTGTCTTTCGCCAGCGCTAAGTCCGTAGAGGTAATGAAGTGCAGAGGTTCTAGGGAGAAACTCTGGCCAAAATATCATTTTTTTGCTAGGTTTGGCGCTTATACCTGAATTACCATCATCAATTTTTGACCCGAGCTAACATGACCCTTTGAGACCTCTGAACGAATGAGGCTATTGTTAAAATTAAAGATTCTTTTTACAGGATGCTAATAGCCATAGGTTGGAAGGGCAAATCAAGCCTTGAAAAATCGGAGGCCTTGGACGTTCGCAGGCATGATCCGAAGCAAAGGAAGTTTCTTTCTATCCCTTTCTAATCCCTTTCCAGTTCTATATGGCTAGGATGAGTGGTGATCCTCACACCGAATTCAGCTTGTCCTTTGCACGCAAGTTTTTAAGGAAGATAATGGACATAGCCATCTTGGGGGGCGTGGCAAGAACACCACCCTAATTGCTGGCGAGCGAGAGTCGGACATTTTTTTAACTAATTGAGTGCTGCACCCTTCCCAATCTAACACCTTGCCTGAAAGTTGAAATGCTTGACATTTACGCTTTTTTAAGCCCGACCATTACTGCTATAAAATGGAACCCAACGTGAAGGAAGGACAAGTCGACAAACGGGGAGCTGAACTAGTACGTGCTATTCAAACATTTAAAGAACCAGCTAGATCATCTCCATCTGATCCGATCAAGGAATGTTGTTCAAATCTGGTGTCTCAACAAGTCGTTGATCTAAGGCCAAACTTGAAAGAAAAAGTGGCATTTAGAAACACTAATAGGATAAGGTCTTATTGGAATAATGTGAAAACTATATGTACTATTAGATTCAAAAACAAGGAAGAACGCTATAGTCGAGTACCTCGACTATCAGATACCCGTTACTCAGCTAAAGGGACCAAAGGGAAATGGAGATATGCAAGCAGCAAAGCGAGATTAAAATGCGCCACCTACCGGCGGTAGACAGGTTTAAGCTTAGAGTGGCGTTAGAGTGGGCGTGGCAAACTTTTTTTGATCAATCGATAGGTATTGACGAGACCAATACATTTCAGTTAAAATTTTTTATCTAGCATACAAATTGTGGTCGTCACAGGTTTGGGCGGTTTGTGGGCGTTAAAGTGGGCGTGGCAAACTTTTTTTAGGTCAATCGATAGGTATTGATGAACACAATACATTTAATTTTTTTATTCTAACATCAAAACTATAGGAGCCACCGTTTTGGGCGGTTTGTGGGCGTTAGAGTGGGCGTGGCACTCTGCTGAAACAAACTTGCGCTGCGTAAGAAGCTCAGGAATCTGCACGCCAAATCTCAATAGCCTAGCTCTTATAGTTTCCGAGATCTCAGCGTTCATCCGGACAGACGGACAAACGGACAAACGGAGATGGCTAGATCGACTCGGCTAGTGATCCTGATCAAGAATATATATACTTTATGGGGTCGGAAACGCTTACTTCTGCCTGTTACATACTTTCTAACGAATCTAGCATACCCTTTTACTTTACGAGTAACGGGTATAAGAATGATAATCGTCCGTATGCCGAAGTTATGCTCCTAGATAGGGTAGTGGTTTGACAATGGCAATGTAGTCTCAGCAAAGTTATTGGGATACTTCCTTCGTTTGCCTCTTCGGGGTTGGGAAAAACCACTCTTATTTCTCACTAAATCGACGTTGGCGATGCTAAGCCGATCAAGCAACGTCATTTTCCGGTGTCACCTGCGGTCGAAAAACTTATTTATAAATAAATCGACCGAATGTTGGAAATGGGGGTGATTTACTTTGATTACTGACCACGCATCACTCAAATAGCTCAGGAGTCAGACGGATCTAAACTCTCGCTTTTCTCGATGGGCCCTAAAATTGCAAGGGCTCAATTTCAAAATTGAACATCGAGGTGGGAAAATGAATGTTGTACCAGACGCTTTGTCAAGAGCCAATGAGGCAGAAGTAGCTGTAGTAGAGGCGATACATGGACTATTAGCAGACCTTCAAGCACCAGAGTTCAAGTCGTCCAAGTATCTAGACCTGGTAGAAAAAATCAAGACTACACAGGATCAGTTGCCGGACCTAAAAGTTGTATATGGACTCGTTTATCGGAGATCCGATCATGCAACAGGAGATCAGCTGCATGATATTTTCAGTTGGAAGTTATGGATTTCAGATTCCAGTTGCCGAGTTTCTGAAAAAGAATTATGATGACCCTCTTGCTTCTCATGGTGGCATTCATAAGACTTTGGAAAGGGTTCGCCGATATTATTCTTGGCCGGGGTTGGTTAACGACGTAAAGTCATATACGCAATCTTGTGAGACTTGCAAGTCCACCAAAGCGCCAAATAGAACACAACGACCACCAATGGGCGTGACGCCTGTATCTCAGCGGTTTTTCCACCGTCTTTATATAGAATTTCCCGGTCCATACCTTCGGTCTCGAAGCAGTAATATTGGAATATTCATAGTGCTGGACCATTACTCCAAGTTTGTATTTTTAAAGGCGGTTAAGAAGTTCACGGCAGAGGTGGTAATTAAATATCTGCAGCAAGATCTGTTTCATACTTTCGGCGTACCAGAAACGATTGTGTCCGACAACGGATCGCAGTTCAGGGCTGAGATTTTTCAGAAATTACTGAGGGAATATTCTATTTCCCACACTTTGACCGCTGCTTACTCGCCCAGTCAAACGCATCGATTAGGGCTTATGTCAGACCTGATCAGAAAAATTGGGACGAACAGCTTAGAAATATTTGCTGCGCTCCATTCCGCGCTTGGTACTAGTCCGTATTATGTGGCATTTGGCCAAAACTTCGTCTCCTCAGGATCCTCGTACAAACTGCTAAGGGCTTTAGGAATTCAGAGGACAGGTCATTGGTGTTTTCAAAAGTTTTTTACAAGAATTTCAAATGAGTAAGAGAAAGTTCCATGCGAAAGACATGAGACAGTAGGCGAAGCAGCCACAAGCTCTTGGTGTGATCTGTCTTAGGGTGTCAAACGCCAAGCCGGATTCTTGGGGGGTTGTATCTGCAGGAAAAAGATATTTATGGCGAAGTATGTTTTCCATTAAAGTTTTATTCAGATTAAGAACTTCAAAGTTTATTAATATTATCAAGACACGTGTGTCGCTCGCTTATAGTTTCCGAGATCTCATCGTTCATCCGGACAGATGTACAGACGGGCATGGCTAGATCGACTCGGCTAGTGATCCTGATCAAGAATATATATACTTTATGTTACTTACTTTCCGAGGAATCTAGTATACCCTTTTACTATACGATTAAAGGGTATAACAATGATAATCGTCCGTATGCCGAAGTAATGCTCCTAGATAGGGTAGTGGTTGGACTGTTAGTTACGGGTGCTGCCATTAACGTGATTGGTGGGAAGTTGGCAGAACAACTGATACGAAGTAAGGTTCCTTTTTAAAGAGTTGCAACAATTGCTACCACGGCTGATGGCCGAAAGCAAGAAGTAGTTGGAAGACTTCAAACGCCCGTAAAGTAAAAGGAAGTGACCAAGGATCTCGAGTTCCATATTATACCATCATTGAATCAGGATCTATATTAAGGTATTACGTTTCGGGCAGTCTTTAATTTGCTGCCATCTTCCATGCAAGTATCTGAAATGGTTTCGGATTCACATAACCTGACTGATGGTCAGCAATGTAGTCTCAGCAAAGTTATTGGGACACTTCCTTCGCTTGCCTCTTCGGGGTTGGGAAAACCACTCTTATTTCTCACTAAATCGACGTTGGCGATGCTAAGCCGATCAAGCAACGTCATTTTCCGGTGTCACCTCCGGTCGAAAAACTTATTTATAAAGAAATCGACCGAATGTTGGAAATGAGGGTGGTTGAGGAGTCTCAGAGTGCGTGGTCTTCGCCGGTTGTCCCGGTACAAACGACCGAAAAAGTACGTCTATGTTTGGACAGCCGTAAAGTCAACGCGGCTACTTGAAAGGATGCTTATCCTTTGCCCCAAATCGATGGGATTTTATCCCGCCTTCCAAAGGCAATGTATATTTCCAGTCTCGATCTGAAAGATGCCTATTGGCAGATCCCTTTGGAGCCAAGTTTTCGAGATAAAACGGCATTTACGATTCCGGGAAAGCCGTTGTTCCAATATAGGGTGATGCCATTCGGATTGACCAACGCGTCACAAACGATGACTCGGTTAATGGATAAAGTTAGCCCGCCTGATCTCAGGAATGAAGTTTTTGTCTATCTAGACGATCTTTTCGTCGTCTCAGATACATTTAAAACCCACAAGAAAGTTCTGAGTGCGGTGGTTAAACAAATAAAAATAGCTGGACTCACACTAAATGTGGAGAAAACCACATTCTGCATGCGATCGGTAAAATATCTTGGGCATATTGTAGGTGAGGAGGTTATTCGTACTGATCCAGAGAAAATCTCGGCCATGGCAGACTTTCCACTTCCTAAGAATTTAAGATCTCTTCGCAGTTTTCTCGGTATGGTGGGGTGGTATCGCAAGTTCATTAGTAATTTTGTGTCAATATCTTCAACACTTACAGATTTTTTGAAGCCAAGAAAAAAATTCAAAATGACTACTGAGGGCGAGAAAGCATTTGTCCTGCTAAAAGATATGCTATGTTCCGCTCCAGTGTTACGCAGCGTGGATTTAACTAAACCTTTTTACGTGCAATGCGATGCAAGTAAATCTGGAGTTGGTGGTGTATTGGTGCAAAAAATTTAAACAAAGCCCAAAGAAATTATTCGGTTACTGAACAGGAGTGTCTCGCGGCCATTGTTTGCATTAACCGTTTTCGGTCTTACGTAGTAGGGCATGAATTTACGGTGATTACTGACCACGCATCACTCAAATGGCTCAGGAGTCAGACGGACCTCCACTCTCGCTTCTCTCGATGGGCCTTAAAATTGCAAGGGTTCAATTTCAAAATTGAACTTCGAGGTGGGAAAATGAATTTTGTACCAGACGCTTTGTCTAGAGCCAATGAGGCAAAAGTAGCTGTAGTAGAGGAGATACATGGACTATTAGCAGACCTTCAAGCACCAGAGTTCCAGTCGGCCAAGTATCTAGAACTGATAGAAAAAATCAAGACTACACAGGATCAGTTGCTGGACCTAAAAGTTGTAGATGGACTCGTTTACCGGAGATCCGATCATGCAACAGGAGATCAGCTGCATGATATTTTCAGTTGGAAGTTATAGATTCCAGATTCCAGTTGCCGAGCTTCTGAAAAAGAATCATGATGACCCTCTTGCTTCTCATGGTGGCATTCATAAGACTTTGGAAAGGGTTCTCCGGTATTATTATTGGCCGGGTTTGGTTAACGACGTAAAGTCGTATACGCAATCTTGTGAGACTTGCAAGTCCACCAAAGCGCCAAATAGAACACAACGACCACCAACGGGCGTGGCGCCTGTATCTGAGCGATTTTTCCAGTGCCTTTGTATAGACTTTCTCGGTCCATATCCGCGGTCTCGAAGCGGTAATATTGGAATATTCATACTGCTGGATCATTACTCCAAGTTTGAAATTTTAAAGGCGGTTAAGAAGTTCACGGCAGAGGCGGTAATTATATATCTGCAGCAAGACCTGTTTCATACTTTCGGCGTACCAGAAACGATTGCGTCCGATAACGGATCGCAGTTCAGGGCTGAGATTTTTCAGAAATTGCTGAGGGAATATTCTATTTCCCACACTTTGACCGCTGCTTATTCGCCCCAGTCAAACGCATCGGAGAGGGTTAACCTATCGGTCATTGCGGCTATTAGGGCTTATGTCAGACGTGATCAGAAAAATTGGGACGAACAGCTTAGAAGTATTTGCTGCGCTCTCCGTACAGCAGTCCATTCCGCGCTTGGTCCGTATTATATGGCATTTGGCCAAATCTTCGTCTCCTCAGGATCTTCGTACAAACTGCTAAGAGCTTTAGGAATTCTAGAGGAATTCAAATGAGTAAGCGGACCTGCAGGGCCATGTCCTGGAAAAGTTCCATGCGAAAGACATGAGACAGTATGCAAAGCAGCCACAAGCTCTTGGTGTGATCTGTCTTAGGGTGTCAAACCCCAAGCCAGATTCTTTGGCGGGAGGGCTTTGTAACGCTTGTATCTGCAGGAAAAAGATATTTGATGAAGGTGTACCTTCTAGGAGTCTTCTTTTCATTTTCACATCTCCTGAGGATCGGTTGTGCGCGACTTAAGACTTATAATTCTTAGTTACACCACGCTTGAGTGAAATAAGTAAAGTTCAGATTCGTGACCAGGGGCAGAAGTTCAAAGGAAAGAACAAAGAAGCGAATTATCTTTCGCCAGCGCTAAGTCCGTAGAGGTAATGAAGTGCAGAGGTTCTAGGGAGAAACTCTGGCCAAAATATCATTTTTTTGCTAGGTTTGGCGCTTATACCTGAATTACCATAATCAATTTTTGACCCGAGCTAACATGACCCTTTGAGACCTCTGAACGAATGAGGCTATTGTTAAAATTAAAGATTCTTTTTACAGGATGCTAATAGCCATAGGTTGGAAGGGCAAATCAAGCCTTGAAAAATCGGAGGCCTTGGACGTTCGCAGGCATGATCCGAAGCAAAGGAAGTTTCTTTCTATCCCATTCTAATCCCTTTCCAGTTCTATATGGCTAGGATGAGTGGTGATCCTCACACCGAATTCAGCTTGTCCTTTGCACGCAAGTTTTTAAGGAAGATAATGGACATAGCCATCTTGGGGGGCGTGGCAAGAACACCACCCTAATTGCTGGCGAGCGAGAGTCGGACATTTTTTTAACTAATTGAGTGCTGCACCCTTCCCAATCTAACACCTTGCCTGAAAGTTGAAATGCTTGACATTTACGCTTTTTTAAGCCCGACCATTACTGCTATAAAATGGAACCCAACGTGAAGGAAGGACAAGTCGACAAACGGGGAGCTGAACTAGTACGTGCTATTCAAACATTTAAAGAACCAGCTAGATCATCTCCATCTGATCCGATCAAGGAATGTTGTTCAAATCTGGTGTCTCAACAAGTCGTTGATCTAAGGCCAAACTTGAAAGAAAAAGTGGCATTTAGAAACACTAATAGGATAAGGTCTTATTGGAATAATGTGAAAACTATATGTACTATTAGATTCAAAAACAAGGAAGAACGCTATAGTCGAGTACTCCAAAGGGAAATGGAGATATGCAAGCAGCAAAGCGATATTAAAATGCGCCACCTACCGGCGGTAGACAGGTTTAAGCTTAGAGTGGCGTTAGAGTGGGCGTGGCAAACTTTTTTTGATCAATCGATAGGTATTGACGAGACCAATACATTTCAGTTAAAATTTTTTATCTAGCATACAAATTGTGGTCGTCACAGGTTTGGGCGGTTTGTGGGCGTTAAAGTGGGCGTGGCAAACTTTTTTTCGGTCAATCGATAGGTATTGATGAACACAATACATTTAATTTTTTTATTCTAACATCAAAACTATAGGAGCCACCGTTTTGGGCGGTTTGTGGGCGTTAGAGTGGGCGTGGCACTCTGCTGAAACAAACTTGCGCTGCGTAAGAAGCTCAGGAATCTGCACGCCAAATCTCAATAGCCTAGCTCTTATAGTTTCCGAGATCTCAGCGTTCATCCGGACAGACGGACAAACGGACAAACGGAGATGGCTAGATCGACTCGGCTAGTGATCCTGATCAAGAATATATATACTTTATGGGGTCGGAAACGCTTACTTCTGCCTGTTACATACTTTCTAACGAATCTAGCATACCCTTTTACTTTACGAGTAACGGGTATAAGAATGATAATCGTCCGTATGCCGAAGTTACGCTCCTAGATAGGGTAGTGGTTTGACTGATGGTCAGCAATGTAGTCTCAGCAAAGTTATTGGGATACTTCCTTCGTTTGCCTCTTCGGGGTTGGAAAAAACCACTCTTATTTCTCACTAAATCGACGTTGGCGATGCTAAGCCGATCAAGCAACGTCATTTTCCGGTGTCACCTGCGGTCGAAAAACTTATTTATAAATAAATCGACCGAATGTTGGAAATGGGGGTGATTTACTTTGATTACTGACCACGCATCACTCAAATAGCTCAGGAGTCAGACGGATCTAAACTCTCGCTTTTCTCGATGGGCCCTAAAATTGCAAGGGTTCAATTTCAAAATTGAACATCGAGGTGGGAAAATGAATGTTGTACCAGACGCTTTGTCAAGAGCCAATGAGGCAGAAGTAGCTGTAGTAGAGGCGATACATGGACTATTAGCAGACCTTCAAGCACCAGAGTTCAAGTCGTCCAAGTATCTAGACCTGGTAGAAAAAATCAAGACTACACAGGATCAGTTGCCGGACCTAAAAGTTGTATATGGACTCGTTTATCGGAGATCCGATCATGCAACAGGAGATCAGCTGCATGATATTTTCAGTTGGAAGTTATGGATTTCAGATTCCAGTTGCCGAGCTTCTGAAAAAGAATCATGATGACCCTCTTGCTTCTCATGGTGGCATTCATAAGACTTTGGAAAGGGTTCGCCGATATTATTCTTGGCCGGGGTTGGTTAACGACGTAAAGTCATATACGCAATCTTGTGAGACTTGCAAGTCCACCAAAGCGCCAAATAGAACACAACGACCACCAATGGGCGTGACGCCTGTATCTCAGCGGTTTTTCCACCGTCTTTATATAGAACTTCCCGGTCCATACCTTCGGTCTCGAAGCAGTAATATTGGAATATTCATAGTGCTGGACCATTACTCCAAGTTTGTATTTTTAAAGGCGGTTAAGAAGTTCACGGCAGAGGTGGTAATTAAATATCTGCAGCAAGATCTGTTTCATACTTTCGGCGTACCAGAAACGATTGTGTTTGACAACGGATCGCAGTTCAGGGCTGAGATTTTTCAGAAATTACTGAGGGAATATTCTATTTCCCACACTTTGAACGCTGCTTACTCGCCCAGTCAAACGCATCGATTAGGGCTTTTTTCAGACCTGATCAGAAAAATTGGGACGAACAGCTTAGAAATATTTGCTGCGCTCTCCGTACAGCAGTCCATTCCGCGCTTGGTACTAGTCCGTATTATGTGGCATTTGGCCAAAACTTCGTCTCCTCAGGATCCTCGTACAAACTGCTAAGGGCTTTAGGAATTCAGAGGACAGGTCATTGGTGTTTTCAAAAGTTTTTTACAAGAATTTCAAATGAGAAAGAGAAAGTTCCATGCGAAAGACATGAGACAGTAGGCGAAGCAGCCACAAGCTCTTGGTGTGATCTGTCTTAGGGTGTCAAACGCCAAGCCGGATTCTTGGGGGGTTGTATCTGCAGGAAAAAGATATTTATGGCGAAGTATGTTTTCCATTAAAGTTTTATTCAGGTTAAGAACTTCAAAGTTTATTAATATTATCAAGACACGTGTGTCGCTCGCTGATTCTTGCCGATAAATCTTCGAGTGGCAACACCATTCTTTCTAGTCCTCTGGCAAGCTTCTGTTGGCGCTACTGCCATATTAGGTTGCCACAGTACTCCCCCTCCAGTGAACGCGTCACGAGTCCTGGTTTGAAAATTTAACTCCATGTTTTCTCTCACAAGTCCTGGTCAGTCTAGGGGTAACTTCTTCTGAATCCAACTGGCAGTCGTCCTTTACTAAAAATGCTGGTTTGAGGCGATCAACTGATACTGCAGTTCATGGCCATTGAGTCTGATAGTGAAAACACGATCGTTTTCGCGTCTGACAATCTCATGAGGACCAGTGTAAGGGACTTCCAGAGGCTGTTTTACGGCGTCAGTGCGGAGAAATACATGCGTACATTTATCGATCCCTTTCAATACGAACATCTTCTGCTTGATATGATGTGCTCTTGATGTCGGTTGCACTTTTTGCATGTGCCTCGAAAGATACTCAAAAAAGAGGTGGGGTCAACCGTGTCGTCCAGGTCGGTAAAAAACTCATTTGGCAGTCGAATAGGTGTTCCGTATACCATTTCTGAGGCTGAAGATTTGATGTCCTCCTTGAAACAGGTACGAAGTCCAAGCAAAACTGTTGGCAGTAACTCCGGCCACGGAGTACCTCTGTTGCACATCAAAGATGACTTAAAGGATCTGTGCCACCTCTCTATGAGTCCGTTTGACTGAGGATGGTAGGCCGTCATGTGTATGTGTTTACTTTCAACCAGATTAGCAAGATGCTTGAAAACTGCTGACTCAAATTGTGTTCCTTGGTCCGTAGTTATCGTTTTTGGAGAACCAAATCGAGATATCCAGTGAGTCCAGAACGCCGTAGCTATTGGCTCAGCAGTAATATTTGAGAGAGGTACAGCTTCTGGCCATCGCGTAAATCTATCAATCATCGTCAGACAGTACCGATAGTTTTGTTGTAATGGCATAACTACAATGTCAAGGTGAACGTGGTCAAATCTACCATTTGGCACTTCGATCTTTTCTAGTGCGAGGTGGTTGTGTTTGTGGATCTTAGAGCGCTGACAAGGTAGACAAACTCTGCACCATTCGAGGACATTTTTATTCATCGAGGGCCATACAAACTTTTGGCGCACTTGACGAACTGTTGAACCGACCACTGGGATGAGACAAACCGTAAACGAACGAAAACACAGCATTGCGCAAAGATTTGGGTACGCTTCCTGTAGAAACATCGCAGTAGAGTGAGATGTTGTCATCAAATCGAACCTTTTAAAGTTTTAAAGATGTGGTTCCTTTTAAAAGGTGTACCAGTTCAGGATCTGACGCTTGCTCCTCTTCAATTTGCGATAATTTTATGCCAGTCGGCATTATTATAGAGCATAATCTTGAAAAAGCGTCTGCGACTGCATTCTCGGATCCTTTCACATGCATAATAGTCGTGCAGAATTGAGAAATGTAAGCCAAATGTCGTAGCTGTCTCGGTGATGCTTTCTCTGGTCGCTGCTGAAATGCGTACACGAGCGGCTTGTGATCCGTTCTGATGACAAAAATGAGCCCGTCAACAAGATGTTTGAAATATTTAATGGATTCGAAGATAGCGAGCAGCTCTCTGGATTGCTCTCCAATTGCGAAATCGGAAGCATCGCAAACCAGCTGAAGTTCAGATTTTGGTGCGGGAAAAGACAAGAGGGCTGCGTTTGCTATGCTTTGTTTGCAAGCTTCAAAAGCTGCATGGAGCTCTGATGTCCATTCAATTTTACGTTGATCATTTTTTTTAACATCCTTTAGCAACTCAGTAAGCGGTGCTTGTATGTGTGATGATCGAGCCAAACATCTGCGATAGTAATTTATAACGCCCAAGAAACGACCAAGTTGGCTTATGGTTTCAGGACGTGCATAATTAAGAATGGCATCTATGCGTTCGGTGGGTTGTTTAATTCCAAATTCGTTGATCGTATAGCTGAGAAAGTTTACTTGAGATTGCGCAAACAGGCATTTGGTCAGATTGATGCTTAGGCCATGTTTCTGAAATACTTGCAAGACAGCCCGAAGATGTTCTGCGTGTTCAGCGATGGAATGCGACGTTATAAGTATGTCTTCTATGTAGCAATAAACGAAGTCCATGCCGCGAAAGATGTTGTCCATAATGCGTTGAAATGTTTGAGTCGCGTTTTTTCACCCAAACGGCATGTATTGAAACTCAATGAGTCCAAAAGGAGTGCACACCGCTGTTTTTTGGATATCGTTTTCTGCCATGGGAATTTGGTGGTATGCTTTAACTAAAATCGAGGGTTGAAAAAATCTTCTTTCCTTGCAGTTGCTCCGTGAAGTCGTGTATATGGACGATTGGGTAGCGATCCGGTATGGTAATTGAATTTAGGTTTCGATAATCTCCACATGCCCGCCAGCCACCGTCTTTTTTGATAACCATATGTAACGTGCTGGACCAAGGACTTTTTGACGGGCGACATATGCCTTGATCCATCAAGAAGTTTATTTCTCTCTTGGCAGTGACAAGTTTTTCACCGGAGAGGCGTCGTGGTCTATCAGCAACAGGTATTCCATTTGTTTCAATGTAGTGACGCACGTCGTGTTGCGTAGCTGCTTTTATCGATTTGTCACGTCGACAAATTCACTTAGGAGTTTTTGAAATTTGGATATACACTGCACTGTGGAAACTGATATGTGTTTCGCTTGTGCAAGACATGCTGGTGTCGATAGTCCAGTAACTGAGTCGATCAAGCGTTGGTTTTTAAGATCAATGAGCAATTGGAATTTGCTTAAAAAGTCGGCCCCAATAATAGCTGTGTGCACGTCAGCGATAATGAACGGCCATGTAAAGTTTCGGCGAAGATCCAAGTTCAGCTGAGTGACGTATTTTCCATAAGTATGAATGACTGTCTGGTTCGCTGCGTACAGTGTCAAATCGCTCAGAGTAGTTTTTTGTCTAACCAGCGTTCGTGGTATGACGGAAACCACAGATCCAGAATCAACGAGGAAGCGGATGTGAGATGTGCGATCGGTGACGTGTAGGCGCTGCTCCTGTGGAACAGCTGGCTGAACTGTAGGCTCTCTGGAGATTCCGCAAATTTTTGTAGTAAGCGATTTTTAATTGCTACGTACTTGTTTTCGTTGGGTGGTCGAATGAATAAGTCTTCCACTGCCAAAACTACATCCTCCTCCAGGTGAAGGGTCACAAGGTCGAATTTGTCGGTGTCGTCGATAATCTGGTGCAATCGAAATGACCGCTCCACTTGCGCAAACCATAGTTGAGGGTTGCTATGTGCGAATTTTGGCAAGTGGACAGTCGCACGTGTGTGTGTGCGAGTAGTCTCATCCCGGTTGCCAGGTGCATTTGTCCGAAGTGCCTCGAGTTGCTGCTGCAGATCTCGGACTTGAGCAGTTAAATCAGGATTTGAATCCGGCATGATGAATAGAAAATCGGAGCGATCGATTTCTTCGTCGAAATTTAGCCGCCTGCCTTTTATTTTTCGCAAATCGTATTGGCGTCTGTTCATTCAGTGCGCAAATTCTTAATTGTGAACGTGTGTGTCAATTTCGTACAATAAGTAACTTTTACTATGATTTTACTTACCGGGGTCACCACTATGGCGAAGTATGTTTGACATTAAAGTTTTATTCAGATTAAGAACTACAAAGTTTATTAATATTATCAAGACACGTGTGTCGCTCGCTGATTCTTGCCGATAAATCTCCGAGTGTTGCCACACCATTCTTTCTAGTCATCTGGCAAGCTTCTGTTGGCGCTGCTGCCATATTAGGTTGCCACATATTTGGTAAAGGTGCACCATCTAGGAGTCAATGTTAGAACTAGGAAGGGGCATAGAAAGAGTTGGAGGAGAGTAACAGGGTGAAATGTCAACCTCATTATGGGGCATTGTCTCTCCTCTCCTTAGTTAGCGCTAAGAGTCAAGCGTCCATAGCGTTCTTTTCATTTTCACATCTCCTGAGGATCGATTGTGCGCGACTTAAGACTTATAATTCTTAGTTACACCACGCTTGGGTGAAATAAGTAAAGTTCAGATTCGTGACCAGGGGCAGAATTTCAAAGGAAAGAACAAAGAAGCGAATTATCTTTCGCCAGCGCTAAGTCCGTAGAGGTAATGAAGTGCAGAGGTTCTAGGGAGAAACTCTGGCCAAAATATCATTTTTTTGCTAGGCTTGGCGCTTATACCTGAATTACCATCATCAATTTTTGACCCGAGCTAACATGACCCTTTGAGACCTCTGAACGAATGGGGCTATTGTTAAAATTAGAGATTCTTTTTACAGGATGCTAATAGCCATAGGTTGGAAGGGCAAATCAAGCCTCGAAAAATCTGAGGCCTTGGACGTTCGGAGGCATGATCCGAAGCAAAGGAAGTTTCTTTCTATCCCTTTCTAATCCCTTTCCAGTTCTATATGGCTAGGATGAGTGGTGTCCTCACACCGAATTCAGCTTGTCTTTTGCACGCAAGTTTTTAAGGAAGATAATGGATATAGCCATCTTGGGGGGCGTGGCAAGAACACCACCATAATTGCTGGCGAGCGAGAGTCGGAAATTTTTTTTTTTACTAATTGAGTGCGGCACCCTTCCCAATCTAACACCTCGCCTAAAAATTGAAATGCTTGACATTTACGCTTTTCTAACCCCGACCATTACTGTTATAAAATGGCGCCCAACGTGAAGGAAGGACAAGTCGACAAACGGGGATATGAACTAGTACGTCCTATTCAAACATTCGAAGAACCAGCTAGATCATCTCCATCTGATCCGATCAAGGAATGTTGGCCAAATCAGGTGGCTCAACCAGTCGTAGATCTAAGGTCAAACTTGAAAGAAAAAGTGGCATCTAGAAACACTAATAGGATAAGGTCTTATTGGAATAATGTGAAAACTATAAGTACTATTAGATTCAAAAACAAAGAAGAACGCTGTAGTCGAGTACCTCGACTATCAGATACCCGTTACTCAGCTAAAGGGACCAAAGGGAAATAGAGATATGCAAGCAGCAAAGCGAGATTAAAATGCGCCACCTACCGGCAGAAGACAGATTTAGGCGTTATGGGCGTTAGAGTGGGCGTGGCAAATTTTTTTTTAGGTCAATCGATAGGTATTGATGAGAACAATACATTTCAGTTAAAATTTGTATTCTAACATCAAAACTGTAGGAGCCACACTTTTGGGCGGTTTGTGAGCGTTAGAGTGGGCGTGGCACTCTGCTGAAACTTGAGCTGCGTAAGAATCTCAGGAATCTGCACGCCAAATCTCAATAGCCTAGCTCTTATAGTTTCCGAGATCTCATCGTTCATCCGGACAGACGGACAGATGTACAGACGGGCATGGCTAGATCGACTCGGCTAGTGATCCTGATCAAGAATATATATACTTTATGTTACTTACTTTCCGAGGAATCTAGTATACCCTTTTACTATACGAGTAACGGGTATAACAATGATAATCGTCCGTATGCCGAAGTAATGCTCCTAGATAGGGTAGTGGTTGGACTGTTAGATACGGGTGCTGCCATTAACGTGATTGGTGGGAAGTTGGCAGAACAACTGATACGAAGTAAGGTTCCTTTTAAAAGAGTTGCAACAATTGCTGCCACGGCTGATGGCCGAAAGCAAGAAGTAGTTGGAAGACTTCAAACGCCCGTAAAGTAAAAGGAAGTGACCAAGGATCTCGAGTTCCATATTATACCATCATTGAATCAGGATCTATATTTAGGTATTAAGTTTCGGGCAGTCTTTAATTTGCTGCCATCTTCCATGCAAGTATCTGAAATGGTTTCGGATTCACATAACCTGACTGATGGTCAGCAATGTAGTCTCAGCAAAGTTATTGGGACACCCTTCGCTTGCCTCTTCGGGGTTGGGAAAACCACTTTTATTTCTCACTAAATCGACGTTGGCGATGCTAAGCCGATCAAGCAACGTCATTTTCCGGTGTCACCTCCGGTCGAAAAACTTATTTATAAAGAAATCGACCGAATGTTGGAAATGGGGGTGGTTGAGGAGTCTCAGAGTGCGTGGTCTTCGCCGGTTGTCCCGGTACAAACGACCGAAAAAGTACGTCTATGTTTGGACAGCCGTAAAGTCAACGCGGCTACTTGAAAGGATGCTTATCCTTTGCCCCAAACCGATGGGATTTTATCCCGCCTTCCAAAGGCAATGTATATTTCCAGTCTCGATCTGAAAGATGCCTATTGGCAGATCCCTTTGGAGCCAAGTTTTCGGGATAAAACGGCATTTACGATTCCGGGAAAGCCGTTGTTCCAATATAGGGTGATGCCATTCGCATTGACCAACGCGTCACAAACGATGACTCGGTTAATGGATAAAGTCAGCCCGCCTGATCTCAGGAATGAAGTTTTTGTCTATCTAGACGATCTTTTCGTCGTCTCAGATACATTTAAAACCCACATGAAAGTTCTGAGTGCGGTGGTTAAACAAATAAAAATAGCTGGACTCACACTAAATGTAGAGAAAACCACATTCTGCATGCGATCGGTAAAATATCTTGGGCATATTGTTGGTGAGGGGGTTATTCGTACTGATCCAGAGAAAATCTCGGCCATGGCAGACTTTCCACTTCCTAAGAATTTAAGATCTCTTCGCAGTTTTCTCGGTATGGTGGGGTGGTATCGCAAGTTCATTAGAATTTTTGTGTCAATATCTTCACCACTTACAGATTTTTTGAAGCCAAGAAAAAAATTCAAAATGACTACTGAGGGCGAGAAAGCATTTGTACTGCTAAAAGATATGCTATGTTCCGCTCCAGTGTTACGCAGCGCGGATTTAACTAAACCTTTTTACGTGCAATGTGATGCAAGTAAATCTGGAGTTGGTGGTGTATTGGTGCAAAAAATTTAAACAAAGCCCAAAGAAATTATTCGGTTACTGAACAGGAGTGTCTCGCGGCCATTGTTTGCATTAACCGTTTTCGGTCTTACGTAGTAGGGCATGAATTTACGGTGATTACTGACCACGCATCACTCAAATGGCTCAGGAGTCAGACGGACCTCCACTCTCGCTTCTCTCGATGGGCCTTAAAATTGCAAGGGTTCAATTTCAAAATTGAACTTCGAGGTGGGAAAATGAATTTTGTACCAGACGCTTTGTCTAGAGCCAATGAGGCAAAAGTAGCTGTAGTAGAGGCGATACATGGACTATTAGCAGACTTTCAAGCACCAGAGTTCAAGTCGCCCAAGTATCTAGAACTGGTAGAAAAAATCAAGACTACACAGGATCAGTTGCTGGACCTAAAAGTTGTAGATGGACTCGTTTATCGGAGATCCGCTCATGCAACAGGAGATCAGCTGCATGATATTTTCAGTTGGAAGTTATGGATTTCAGATTCCAGTTGCCGAGCTTCTGAAAAAGAATCATGATGACCCTCTTGCTTCTCATGGTGGCATTCATAAGACTTTGGAAAGGGTTCTCCGGTATTATTATTGGCCGGGTTTGGTTAACGACGTAAAGTCGTATACGCAATCTTGTGAGACTTGCAAGTCCACCAAAGCGCCAAATAGAACACAACGACCACCAATGGGCGTGGCGCCTGTATCTGAGCGGTTTTTCCAGCGTCTTTATATAGACTTTCTCGGTCCATATCCTCGGTCTTGAAGCGGTAATTTTGGAATATTCATAGTGCTGGACCATTACTCCAAGTTTGTATTTTTAAAGGCGGTTAAGAAGTTCACAGCAGAGGTGGTAATTAAATATCTGCAGCAAGATCTGTTTCATACTTTCGGCGTACCAGAAACGATTGCGTCCGATAACGGATCGCAGTTCAGGGCTGAGATTTTTCAGAAATTGCTGAGGGAATATTCTATTTCCCACACTTTGACCGCTGCTTATTCGCCCCAGTCAAACGCATCGGAGAGGGTTAACCTATCGGTCATTGCGGCGATTAGGGCTTATGTCAGCCGTGATCAGAAAAATTGGGACGAACAGCTTAGAAGTATTTGCTGCGCTCCCCGTACAGCAGTCCATTCCGCGCTAGCTACTAGTCCGTATTATATGGCATTTGGCCAAATCTTCGCCTCCTCAGGATCTTCGTACAAACTGCTAAGAGCTTTAGGAATTCTAGAGGACAGGTCATTGGTGTTTTCAAAAGTGTTTTACAAGAATTTCAAATGAGTAAGAGGACCTGCAGGGCCATGTCCTGGAAAGGTTCCATGCGAAAGACATGAGACAGTATGCAAAGCAGCCACAAGCTCTTGGTGTGATCTGTCTTAGGGTGTCAAACGCCAAGCCGGATTCTTGGGGGGTTGTATCTGCAGGAAAAAGATATTTATGGCGAAGTATGTTTTCCATTAAAGTTTTATTCAGATTAAGAACTTCAAAGTTTATTAATATTATCAAGACACGTGTGTCGCTCGCTGATTCTTGCCGATAAATCTCCGAGTGTTGCCACACCATTCTTTCTAGTCATCTGGCAAGCTTCTGTTGGCGCTGCTGCCATATTAGGTTGCCACATATTTGTGGAAATTGACACACACGTTCACAATTAAGAATTTGCGCACTAAATGAACAGACGCCAATACGATTTGCGAAAAATAAAAGGCAGGCGGCTAAATTTCGACGAAGAAATCGATCGCTCCGATTTTCTATTCATCATGCCGGATTCAAATCCTGATTTAACTGCTCAAGTCCGAGATCTGCAGCAGCAACTCGAGGCACTTCGGACAAATGCACCTGGCAACCGGGATGAGACTACTCGCACACACACACGTGCGACTGTCCACTTGCCAAAATTCGCACATAGCAACCCTCAACTATGGTTTGCGCAAGTGGAGCGGTCATTTCGATTGCACCAGATTATCGACGACACCGACAAATTCGACCTTGTGACCCTTCACCTGGAGGAGGATGTAGTTTTGGCAGTGGAAGACTTATTCATTCGACCACCCAACGAAAACAAGTACGTAGCAATTAAAAATCGCTTACTACAAAAATTTGCGGAATCTCCAGAGTCGAAACTGCGCCGACTTCTGCAGGGTGGAGGTACATCTGGTCTAAAACCATCTGAGATCCTGGCCAACATGCGACGACTAGCTCCGGACCCGGGCAGCGAGAACATCATTCTTACTCTTTTCCTGGCAGAGATGCCGGCGTCAATTCGCCCCACTCTTACAGTCTGGGAAGAGACGGACTTGGATAAGCTCGCTAAGATCGCAGACAAGATGCTCGAAGCGGTAAACCACAACGCCACTTTTGCGATCAGCACGAATAACTCGACTACAGCGGCCCCACCTGTTTGCGCAACTTCCACCGAAGACCCCTGGAAAAAGATCAACGACAACTTGCGTTCGCTATCACAAAAGTTTGACGTATTGCAAAAGGATGTCAAACGTCTCCAATTCCAAGGACACGCAGTTCATCGCGTGGCCACGTACAAACTGGAAATTCGAATCAACAGGCATCTGTGCCTCAAGAGAAGCTTTGCTTATACCACGATCGACTTGGGGAAAACGCTCAAAAGTGCCGCCCTCCATGTTCCCGCTCCTCGTCGTTAAACTAAAGGAGCTGTCGCCCGACACGCTGGTCGGCGGCAGCACGAATATAACCAGCGAGCCTACAGTTCAGCCAGCTGTTCCACAGGAGCAGCGCCTACACGTCACCGATCGCACATCTCACATCCGCTTCCTCGTTGATTCTGGATCTGTGGTTTCCGTCATACCACGAACGCTGGTTAGACAAAAAACTACTCTGAGCGATTTGACACTGTACGCAGCGAACCAGACAGTCATTCATACTTATGGAAAATACGTCACTCAGCTGAACTTGGATCTTCGCCGAAACTTTACATGGCCGTTCATTATCGCTGACGTGCACACAGCTATTATTGGGGCCGACTTTTTAAGCAAATTCCAATTGCTCATTGATCTTAAAAACCAACGCTTGATCGACTCAGTTACTGGACTATCGACACCAGCATGTCTTGCACAAGCGAAACACATATCAGTTTCCACAGTGCAGTGTATGTCCAAATTTCAAAAACTCCTAAGTGAATTTGTCGACGTGACAAATCGATAAAAGCAGCTACGCAACACGACGTGCGTCACTACATTGAAACAAATGAAATACCTGTTGCTGATAGACCACGACGCCTCTCCGGTGAAAAACTTGTCACTGCCAAGAGAGAAATAAACTTCTTGATGGATCAAGGCATATGTCGCCCGTCAAAAAGTCCTTGGTCCAGCACGTTACATATGGTTACCAAAAAAGACGGTGGCTGGCGGGCATGTGGAGATTATCGAAAACTAAATTCAATTACCATACCAGATCGCTACCCAATCGCCCATATACACGACTTCACGGAGCAACTGTTAGAAGATATTTTCAACCCTCGATTTGGTTTAAGCATACTACCAAATTCCCATGGCAGAAAACGATATCCAAAAAACAGCGGTGTGCACTCCTTTTGGACTCATTGAGTTTCAATACATGCCATTTGGGTTAAAAAACGCGACTCAAACATTTCAACGCTTTATGGACAACATCTTTCGCGGCATGGACTTCGTTTATTGCTACATTGACGACATACTTATAACGTCGCTTTCCATCGCTGAACACGAAGAACATCTTCGGGCTGTCTTGCAAGTACTTCAGAAACATGGCCTAAGCATCAATCTGACCAAATGCCAGTTTGCGCAATCTCAAGTAAACTTTCTCAGCTATACGATCAATGAATTTGGAATTAAACCACCCACCGAACGCATAGATGCCATTCTTAATTATGCACGTCCTGAAACCATAAGCCAACTTGGTCGTTTCTTGGGCGTTATAAATTACTATCGCAGATCTTTGGCTCGATCATCACACATACAAGCACCGCTTACTGAGTTGCTAAAGGATGTTAAAAAAAACAAGGAAGAACGCTATAGTCGAGTACCTCGACTATCAGATACCCGTTACTCAGCTAAATGGAGATATGCAAGCAGCAAAGCGAGATTAAAATGCGCCACCTACCGGCGGTATACAGATTTAAGCGTTATGGGCGTTAGAGTGGGCGTGGCAAATTTTTTTTTTTTGGATCAATCGATAGGTATTGCCGAGACCAATACATTTCAGTTAAAACTTTTTATCTAGCTTAAGAATTGTGGGCGTCACAGGTTTTTGCGGTTTGTGGGCGTTAAAGTGGGCGTGGCAAACTTTTTTTTGAGTCGATCGATAGGTATTGATGAGAACAATACATTTCAGTTAAAATTTTTATTCTAGCATCAAAACTGTAGGAGCCACAGTTTTGGGCGGTTTGTGGGCGTTGGAGTGGGCGTGGCACATTGCTGAAACAAACTTGCGCTGCGTAAAAAGCTCAGGAATCTGCACGCCAAATCTCAATAGCCTAGCTCCCATAGTTTCCGAGATCTCAGCGTTCATCCGGACGGACAGACAGACGGACAGACGGACAGACGGACAGACGGACAGACGGACATGGCTAGATCGACTCGGCTAGTGATCCTGATCAAGAATATATATACTTTGTGGGGTCGGAAACGCTTCCTTCTGCCTGTTACATACTTTCCGACGAATCTAGTATACCCTTTTACTCTACGAGTAACGGGTATAATGATCAACGTAAAATTGAATGGACATCAGAGCTCCATGCAGCCTTTGAAGCTTGCAAACAAAGCATAGCAAACGCAGCCCTCTTGTCTTTTCCCGCACCAAAATCTGAACTTCAGCTGGTTTGCGATGCTTCCGATTTCGCAATTGGAGAGCAATCCAGAGAGCTGCTCGCTATTTTCGAATCCATTAAATATTTCAAACATCTTGTTGACGGGCGCATTTTTGTCATCAGAACGGATCACAGGCCGCTCGTGTACGCATTTCAGCAGCGACCAGAGAAAGCATCACCGAGACAGCTACGACATTTGGCTTACATCTCTCAATTCTGCACGACTATTATGCATGTGAAAGGATCCGAGAATGCAGTCGCAGACGCTTTTTCAAGATTATGCTCTATAACAATGCCGACTGGCATAAAAATATCGCAAATTGAAGAGGAGCAAGCGTCAGATCCTGAACTGGTACACCTTTTAAAAGGAACCACATCTTTAAAACTTCAAAGGGTTCGATTTGATACCAACATCTCACTCTACTGCGATGTTTTTACAGGAAGCGTTCGTCCTTATGTACCCAAATCTTTGCGCAATGCTGTGTTTCCGTTCGTTCACGGTTTGTCTCATCCCAGTGGTCGGTCAACAGTTTGTCAAGTGCGCCAAAAGTTTGTATGGCCCTCGATGAATAAAAATGTCCTCGAATGGTACAGAGTTTGTCTACCTTGTCAGCGCTCTAAGATCCACAAACTCAACCACCTCTTACCAGAAAAGATCGAAGTGCCAAATGGTAGATTTGACCACGTTCACCTTGACATTGTAGTTATGCCATTACAACAAAACTATCGGTACTGTCTGACGATGATTGATAGATTTACGCGATGGCCAGAAGCTGTACCTCTCTCAAATATTACTGCTGAGACAATAGCTACGGCGTTCTGGACTCACTGGATATCTCGATTTGGTTCTCCAAAAACGATAACTACGGACCAAGGTGAAATAAGATTGTTTCAAGTTTGTATTTTATTTTCATTTAGTTTTATTTTAGGGTTTATTTGGAGCAGCAATGGTGCCGCTCCAACGATCGAAGAGTCTCTCATTTTTACAATATTCTTTAAGTCTAATTAAGGCTAAGTCTCGTAGCTGCGCTGCTCGCAGGCGGCGGCAGAGAGACGGCTATGTACCTATATACTTATTTATAAAGGAGTGTACTTATATATGTTGCTATGCGCTCTCGAGTGGAGTCGCGAGGGGTATGCATATGCTGTCCGTTCGTTGCAATTATGCCGACGCTAGCACTTTCTGTGTGCGGGCTAAGCCATAGCGATCGGTTCATATTTCGGCCACTTAGGGGACTTTAAAATATGTAAACACTGCAACAAAGTGTTACAGTACTTACCCTTTAAGTACTTTCGGTACAGTGGGTATTCAATGTATGTGCATACTACATCTCCCTCCTTTTGAAAAATAACGTAATATAATGAAGTTATTTTTATAGTAAAAATTTTTAATTAATACACTTTTTTTTTTTTTTGTATTATTATTTTTTGTATTTTGTTATTAGAATCAAAGAAAATGAAATTATTAAGAGAATATGTGTATTTATTTATCTATGTATGTGTGTTTTTGTATGGCCATACTAAGTGTGTAAGTATGAACTGTTTGTTTCTTTTGTTTACTATTTGTTATTACTATGTTATCTCTATCTCCTATTTCCGTTACTATATACGGACCTGTATATTTAGGATCTAACTTATGACCTGTCTCGTTTTTTAATAAAACTTGGTCACCTACTGATATATCTATATCATTTGCTTTATGATCGTATAGTAGTTTATTTCTATTCTTATTTGCTTCTAACATAACTCTAGCTCTTTTATTGTCCATATGAGCTAGTATTCAGTAAAACAAGTAATTTACCAAAACATTTTAATAGCATAGATAGTGTAGAAGCACTATATAATATAGATGACTATGCTAAGGAGAGTAAGTATAGATTAGAAGTAGTCTAATCTATACTTACTCTCCTTAGCATAGTCATCTATATTATATAGTGCTTCTACACTATCTATGCTATTAAAATGTTTTGGTAAATTACTTGTTTTACTGAATACTAGCTCATATGGACAATAAGTATGTGCCATAGAGGGGGTCGTGTTGAAACAAAAGACAAAATATTGAAGCCATACGTCCCAATCAGTTTTATCAACCGATATGTAAGATCGAATGTACTCATTGAAAGTTCTATGACTTCTTTCTATTGTTCCAACTGTCTGGTGGTGGTGTGCTGTGGATGTAATATTTTCAATATTTAAATATTTGCACAAATCGTCTATAATTGAATTCTTATATTCTGTTCCCATGTCCGTAATGAACGTCTTCATTGGACCGTACTTCAGGATAAAAGATTCAAATATTGCTTTAGCGACAGTATTAGCATTTTTATTCGGAACAGGTATGGCAACTAAATACTTAGTTAAGTCACATATTAAAGTGACTGCATACTCATTGCCATTTTATGATTTTGGTAGTGTACCAATAGTGTCCACTATCACTCTGTCGAAAGCATTTATTGTTGTGTCAGTAATTGTTAAAGGGGTCTTCGTGTGTTTAGTTATTTTGGCTTTCTGGCATTTTTGACATTTTCTTACGTACTCAGTTATATCTTTAGACATATTTTTCCAGTAATAGTGTCTTTTTACTTTGGCCAAAGTTTTTGATATGCCAGTATGACCTCCTTGAATTGGATCGTCATGAAATGTAGACAAAATTGCTTCTTTTTCTTTTAAATTCGCTATTTGGGTCACCGGGTTGAGTAGCGCTACTCTTAATGTTTTCAAGATTTTATTGCCCATTAATTTGAAATTATCTATTGAAGTATGTTCAAAGATATTTTCCCACGGTGCCACTTTGAATGTATACCGGCTTGCATTTCAAGCCTTTGGAAAAATTGATCTAAGTCAATAACTCCATTAGTATATAAATCGCTGACATCATATCTTGCAGTAATTTTTTTGCCTTGTTTAAATAAACATAACGTATTTTTTATCTGCAAGGTCACTACTTTACGTACTTCATCATTGTTTATGACGTCGTATACGTTGGGCTTAGAAGCTTTATTTAAGGATTGCATAGGCAATTCTTGTTCTTGATTGTCCGCGCGGAATTTTTGTCTATTTTGATATCTAGTAGTGACTTTCAATATATTTCCAGTTATATTTTGTAGATCTTTGATGGTTATCCTTGATAACGCATCGGCTACATAATTATCCTTTCCCTTTAAATATTCGACTGTAAAGTCGTATTCTTCTAGTTCGAGCCTCATACGTGTCAGTTTAGAACTGGGATTGATCATTGAGAAAAGGTATGTTAAAGGTCTATGGTCTGTTTTTATTAAGAAATGTTTTCCATATATATATGGTCTAAAATGTAATATTGCCCAATGAATTGCAGCTAATTCCTGCTCAGTAGTACATTTGTTACTTTCACCTTTTGTAAATGCTCTTGATGCGTATGCAATGGGAAGTTGGAGACCATTGTGGTTTTGAGTTAAAACCGCTCCACATGCTTGCTTACTTGCATCTGTTATTATACAGAATTCTTTAGTGAAATCTGGATATTGTAGCAATGTAGGTTCCATAAGTTTTGTTTTTAAATATTGAAATGCATTTTCACACTCATCCGTCCATTTAAAAGGAACATTCTTTTTACATAATCTTGTTATGTGCCGTGAATAGTCGGCGAAATTTTTTATAAAACGTCTATAATAATTACAGAATGCAACGAAACGTCTAGCACTGTCCGCGTCATGCGGAACTGGGTAGTTCATAATGATATCGTATTTCTTGTCATCTGGAAGTATTCCTTTATCAGTGCATTTATGACCTAGAGAAGTCACTTCATGCATAAAAAATGAACATTTTTCTGGATGTAACTTTAGGTTGTATTTCCTACATTTCTCAAAAACATCTGTTAAGTTCTTAAGCATATGTTTTTCGGAACAACCAATTACAATTAAGTCATCCATTTAAAGGAATGATTGAGAAGGTTCTAGACCAGAGAACGCAATAGTCATCATTCTCTGAAACGAATTAGGAGCTATTTTTAATCCGAAGGGTAATCGCGTGAAGCGATATGAGCCGTTGCTCGTTGAAAAAGACGTTATATCTCTTGAACCTTTTTCTAGTTCAATTTGATGGAATCCTGACATTAAGTCAAGACATGAAAAGTATTTAGCTCGACCTAGTTGATCTAAAATATCATCAATTCTAGGTAATGGGAATTTATCAGAAAGTAATTTTTTATTAATTTGGCGGTAGTCAATTACTAATCGCCATTTCTTTACATTTGACCCGGGGGATGATTTCTTAGGAACAAGTAACAATGGGCTATTATATTCGGATACTGACGGTTCGACAATACCGTCAGAGATTAATTTTCCTACTTGCTTTTGTATTTCGTTCACCTGACTATGTGGGCTTCGATAGTTCTTTATATAGACTGGTTCATCATCTTTTAATCTGAGTCTTTGTTTATAAAAATTATTTGTGGTTATTGATTCGGTTTCCAATCCGAATATATCGCTATACTGGGTGCATAAGCTAGAAAGCTGTGACTTGAACTGTGTAGGGAAGTTTTTTGAAAGTTGTGATAGTACGGATTTTTTTCTATTGTCTGGATTTGTGTTGACTACATCGTAGTTCGAAAGTGGTTCATATGTTAGGTTATCTGTACTGACTACTTGGTCGGTATTTGTTGTGTTTATTAGCATTATGAAGGCATTATTGGATGTTGCTATGGTATTTGCAACGTAAATACCATGCTGAATTTCCTGATTTGGAATTAATACACTGTCTTCTTTTGAATTAAGTTCAATTTTCCGAATAACTTGGGATCTTGCTGGCAGACGTATTGAATTATTGCCAGCACTATGAGCTATTGGTACATTAATTGGAAATTTTAAATTATAGGGTCTAATTATAAGCCAATCTTCAGATGGCTTGAAGTCTAATTGACAGTTGTATTTTTTAATAAAGTCGATGCCTAATATTCCATCGCATGGAATAGGGAAATGTGAATTTACGATATGAAAATCGTGTGGGATTATGTATTTAGTTGTCTGTATCTCTATAGAAACTAAACCTTGGGATTTGGTTATTTCGTTACTTATGCCTTTTATGTCTATGATGTAATCATCTTGGATGTTTTGGAAGTTATCCGAAGTTTCTTTTAAAATGGAAATGTCTGCACCTGTGTCTATTAAAAAGATAAGTTCTTTTCCAGTAGCTACATTGAAAAATGAAACGAATATATTTTGGCTGAGATTAATAGTGTGAACTCTGACTTCTTTTATTGTTGAGTATTTAAAGGGCTTCGGGTGTTTTCCGATGTGGTTTGGTTAGTATTTTGGGTAATTCTGACATTGCTTTGGTTTTTGCCATTGTGGCCTCGGTTCGAGTTACTACCACCTCTAGAGTTTCCTCTATATTGGCCTCGTCCTCTATTGTTATTTTGGTAATTGGTGTTATAGTTATTGTGATTACCACGAAAATTACCTCTATAATTTCCACGGCCGCGATTTGAGCCGCGCTGTGGATAGTTCTTGAAATATAAGACGGTGTTTGACTGTCCAGTTGCTTCAGTGACACTATTGACAAATTTGGAAACGGCATCATTCATAGTACTAAAGGTGCCAGCTTGCATGATAAGTTTTACCTTATCGATTGTGCAATTTTTAGTCATTGCCTTGACTGCATGCTGCGTGGAATAACTTCTGGCTAGCTCTAAAGATAAACCATCTGTTATAAATGCACCTTCTAAGGCTTTCGTCATCTGCTCAATTTCTTGTGTGTATTGGTTAGCAGTTTTATTGCGCTGCTGTAGGTTCATCAGCTTCGCTGATAATACTTCAACAGTTTCGCCTTTGACGTTGCCTCTTAGTCTGGAAATCACTTCAGTAATTGTTGCTTCATTACCGATTAGATTTCTGGCGACACCTTTTAGCTTTGTTTTAATTATGGAAACAGCTAATTCTTCGTGCTCGCCTTTTATTGATTCTATTATTTGTAAAGCATCAATGAAACTTGTTAAATTTTCAGCCTTACCATCAAAAACTGGTATAAGCTTGGATGCTGTATTAATAAAGTCAATATTTGATTGTGCCATTGTGATAGAGTTACTTATTTTGTTTTCTATTACACTTGAAGTATCTGAATCTGTTGAATTGTCCAGATCAGTGTATACCGCCGGAATAGTAAGATTATTTAAATCTTCATCTTCTATTTTGAGGTTTACTTCGGGAAGCTCTTCTGACTCCGATTCGTTCGCTTCTGTTGATTCCGGGTCAGGTGCAGTGTCAACTTCTATTGGAGTGTTAAGAACGGTTGCTACCGATAATTCTAAACTGAACTTTTGTTTAACAAATATTAAATTAGTTCGTAGTCGTATCAAAAGTTTCGATACCTGTGACCAATGATTTTGAGTTAATCTTTCCCTGTGATCATGTATTAGCATTCGCGCTTCATTAAAGCACTCTACTAATATTTCAACATGCTTCCTAACCGTGTTCTTTTGGATAGGTCTATTCTGGGTTAGTGACTTGTGTGATCTGTCAAATTTAGTTTTAATGTTTACTAATTCCTCGTACAATTTGTTCCATTCCATGCCTTTAGTTTAGCCATACTTTGTAAGAAGAATATATTAAAATATTTTTATATTTTTTTTTTTATTTCATTTTCTTAGATTTTAGGTGTTAACATTTATGTGTAATCACTGCTGTTTGTGCTGTTTTTGTTTTTATTTATTTGTTTTGCTGCTTATATTTTATCCAGGTCATTTCCCTGGCTCATATACCTTTTTCTCAGACATTTATTATGCATATTGTAAATTTTGTAAAAGAAAGTGGTGCACATGATAACAACAATGATTATCAAGAGTATATGTACCCAATATAGATTGATGTTGCTAGATTCTACCTTATTGATGACATTGGCAGTGGAATCCATTGTTTTTATGTCCAAAGTCATTTTGGTGGGTTTTGCATATACTTGTATTTTATGTGTATAAAGTGTTTTATTAAAATTATTATGATCTTCTCTTGAAAATTTACTTATCGCATTACTGCGCATTTAAATTAACAAACTTCCTACCTAGTTTTTTGCATAGCTTTACGGGCTACACGTCTAATCGGGCAGAAAAAGTTCCGCTCAATTTTACAAAATATTATATTATATAAAAAAAATATGCATCGTAGTGCAATCAAAAAAATTATGCAACGCAGTGCATGGGTAAAAAAAAAATTTGTTTTCAGCTTAGTTGGATTCTTTTTCTTCCTTCTACGTCAGCTGGTCGTCGCCAGTTTGGCTACGCTGACGTTCCTTCGAAGGCGCAGGTGGCGGTCGTGCCTCCCACGCTTGATAACTGCTGCAGCTGTCCTGGGCCTATTGGCTCAGGCGGTACCGGCGCTGGTCTTCGCACTGGTCTTCGGCTTCATGCATGCGTAATTGCATGCCGCAGAGTTGAGAGGTCCGGGGCAGTCGGTCGGGCAGACTTGTGGTTGTTTCGGCAGTGGCTTGGGAATATTTGGTTTCGTTATTAGTTTTTTATTTATAACTTGTATTTGATTTTCTGAGTGAGTTGTGACTTGTGGTACTCTATTTTGGAGGGTTTCCTTTAAAAATTCAAGCTCGTTGTAAAGTTTTTGCGCTGTACTCCATGCGGGCGGTGTTGGTTGAGCAAATAGCAGCCATTTTAGGCGGGCTATTGTTTTGTTAATTTTATTCTTCTGACCTCCACGTACCATAACGCACACTCTACTCACTCAGACGGGTTATTTTTTAGTAAATCCTCCATGTATTATCTTCCTGATCCGCTGCTCCTTGTGACTCTAGTCACGGTCGCCATGAAATAAGATTGTTTCAAGTTTGTATTTTATTTTCATTTAGTTTTATTTTAGGGTTTATTTGGAGCAGCAATGGTGCCGCTCCAACGATCGAAGAGTCTCTCATTTTTACAATATTCTTTAAGTCTAATTAAGGCTAAGTCTCGTAGCTGCGCTGCTCGCAAGCGGCGGCAGAGAGACGGCTATGTACCTATATACTTATGTATAAAGGAGTGTACTTATATATGTTGCTATGCGCTCTCGAGTGGAGTCGCGAGGGGTATGCATATGCTGTCCGTTCGTTGCAATTATGCCGACGCTAGCACTTTCTGTGTGCGGGCTAAGCCATAGCGATCGGTTCATATTTCGGCCACTTAGGGGACTTTAAAATATGTAAACACTGCAACAAAGTGTTACAGTGCTTACCCTTTAAGTACTTTCGGTACAGTGGGTATTCAATGTATGTGCATACTACAAAGGAACACAATTTGAGTCAGCAATTTTCAAACATCTTGCTAATCTGGTTGGAAGTAAACACATACACACGACGGCCTACCATCCTCAGTCAAACGGACTCATAGAGAGGTGGCACAGATCCTTTAAGTCATCTTTGATGTGCAACAGAGGTACTCCGTGGCCGGAGTTACTGCCAACAGTTTTGCTTGGACTTCGTACCTGTTACAAGGAGGACATCAAATCTTCAGCCTCAGAAATGATATACAGAACACCTATTCGACTGCCAAATGAGTTTTTTACCGACTTGGACGACACGGTTGACCCCACCTCTTTTTTGAGTATCTTTCGAGAGCACATGCAAAAAGTGCGACCGACATCAACAGCACATCATATCAAGCAGAAGATGTTCGTATTGAAAGGGATCGATAAATGTACGCATGTATTTCTCCGCACTGACGCCGTAAAACAACCTCTGGAAGCCCCTTACACTGGTCCTCATGAGATTGTCAGACGCGAAAACGATCGTGTTTTCACTATCAGACTCAATGGCCATGAGACTGCAGTATCAGTTGATCGCCTCAAACCAGCATTTTTAGTAAAGGACGACTGCCAGTTGGATTCAGAAGAAGTTACCCCTAGACTGACCAGGACTTATGAGAGAAAACATGGAGTTAAATTTTCAAACCAGGACTCGTGACGCGTTCACTGGAGGGGGAGTACTGTGGCAACCTAATATGGCAGTAGCGCCAACAGAAGCTTGCCAGATGACTAGAAAGAATGGTGTGGCAACTCTCGGAGATTTATCGGCAAGAATCAGCGAGCGACACACGTGTCTTGATAATATTAATAAACTTTGTAGTTCTTAATCTGAATAAAACTTTAATGGCAAACATACTTCGCCATATATTTGGTAAAGGTGCACCATCTAGGAGTCAATGTTAGAACTAGGAAGGGGCATAGAAAGAGTTGGAGGAGAGTAACAGGGTGAAATGTCAACCTCTTTATGGGGCATTGTCTCTCCTCTCCTTAGTTAGCGCTAAGAGTCAAGCGTCCATAGCGTTCTTTTCATTTTCACATCTCCTGAGGATCGATTGTGGGCGACTTAAGACTTATAATTCTTAGTTACACCACGCTTGGGTGAAATAAGTAAAGTTCAGATTCGTGACCAGGGGCAGAATTTCAAAGGAAAGAACAAAGAAGCGAATTATCTTTCGCCAGCGCTAAGTCCGTAGAGGTAATGAAGTGCAGAGGTTCTAGGGAGAAACTCTGGCCAAAATATCATTTTTTAGCTAGGCTTGGCGCTTATACCTGAATTACCATCATCAATTTTTGACCCGAGCTAACATGACCCTTTGAGACCTCTGAACGAATGGGGCTATTGTTAAAATTAGAGATTCTTTTTACAGGATGCTAATAGCCATAGGTTGGAAGGGCAAATCAAGCCTCGAAAAATCTGAGGCCTTGGACGTTCGGAGGCATGATCCGAATCAAAGGAAGTTTCTTTCTATCCCTTTCTAATCCCTTTCCAGTTCTTTATGGCTAGGATGAGTGGTGTCCTCACACCGAATTCAGCTTGTCTTTTGCACGCAAGTTTTTAAGGAAGATAATGGATATAGCCATCTTGGGGGGCGTGGCAAGAACACCACCATAATTGCTGGCGAGCGAGAGTCGGAAATTTTTTTTTTTACTAATTGAGTGCGGCACCCTTCCCAATCTAACACCTCGCCTAAAAATTGAAATGCTTGACATTTACGCTTTTCGAAACCCAACCATTACTGTTATAAAATGGCGCCCAGCGTGAAGGAAGGACAAGTCGACAAACAGGGAGCTGAACTAGTACGTGCTATTCAAACATTCAAAGAACCAGCTAGATCATCTCCATCTGATCCGATCAAGGAATGTTGGCCAAATCTGGTGGCTCACCAAGTCGTAGATCTAGGGCCAAACTTGAAAGAAAAAGTGGCATCTAGAAACACTAATAAGATAAGGTCTTATTGGAATAATGTGAAAACTATAAGTACTATTAGATTCAAAAACAAGGAAGAACGCTATAGTCGAGTACCTCGACTATCAGATTCCCGTTACTCAGCTAAAGGGACCAAAGGGAAATGGAGATATGCAAGCAGCAAAGCGAGATTAAAATGCGCCACCTACCGGCGGTAGACAGATTAAAGCGTTATGGGCTTTAGAGTGGCAAACTTTTTTTTGATCAGGTGGTAGGTATTTACGAGACCAATTCATTTCAGTTAAAATTTTGTATCTGACATACAAATTGTGGGCGTCACAGGTTTGGGCGGTTTGTGGGTGTTAAAGTGGGCATGGCAAACTTTTTTTTAGGTCAATCGATAGGTATTGATGAGAACAATACATTTCATTTTTTTATTCTAACATCAAGACTGTAGGAGCCACAGTTTCGGGCGGCTTGTGGGCGTTAGAGTGGGCGTGGCACTCTGCTGAAACAAACGCGCTGCGTAAGAAGCTCAGGAATCGGCACGCCAAATCTCAATAGCCCAGCTCTTAAAGTTTCCGAGATCTCAGCGTTCATCCGGACAGACGGACAGACGGACATGGCTAGATCGACTCGGCTAGTGATCCTGATCAAGAATATATATACTTTATGGGGTCGGAAACGCTTCCTTCTGCCTGTTACATACTTTCCGACGAATCTAGTATACACTTTTACTCTACGAGTAACGGGTATAAAAAGAAAAGTATATCTAAAAGATTATATATCTGAAACAATTATTATATATGGGTATTATATATATTACATGATCCTAACAGATTAATTCTTTGTCTTAACTAGGAAAGTATTAACATTGCCCAAAATCAAATTCTTATCCAAACGGGAGAGGACAATGACCGTTGGAACGGTAAAGATAATGATAGCTTTTTCGGTCTTATTAAAGTGGGCAAGTGGTGAGAAATCTAGACGAAAGGTCTCAATATATAAGTACTCCAATTCATTCAATGTTATTGGTAGGGTCGCTTTTGATAACAAGTATAGAATTCTTACGTTAAATTGTGGATCAATGTCTATTGTTTTTGCTAAAGCTTCTAAGGTAATCATGGCGCACGGATATATATGAATGTAAAAGAAAAGGAACCGTGTTCCGACAAACTTTCCCTTTTATAGATCTTGGGCGATAAGATCTCGACGCTCCGGATCCTGGGCTTTGGGAGATTTTATAATTGGTTTATATACATATATACGTGCAAGACTTTATGGTGGTTTAAAAAAACAAAACACAAATATTACATTACACAAAAAAAATAACACTATCGGTGTATAGATATGTGTGTATGCATGCATCGTATGCGAGTTCCACTGCGGCGCACGTCAGTTCCATGTTCGAGCTGGGGCTGGTCGGTGCAGCTCCAATTTCACGTATGTATTTGATGGTTCTGTTTACACTTGCATTCAGAAATGCATGTATTACAAATTGTTTGTAAATGTTTTGGCGATTTACTTTTCGTTAACTTTGAATGCAGTTTATTGGCCTTTTATTGGTTTTTTTTTGTCTTTTTGTTGTTTCACTTCACTGCAACTGCTCGTCTTATGCTCCGATGTGGGTCACCACTTTCTCCAGGACTTGATGTTGGTCGCGGCGTCTCTGAACAGAGCTCTTGTACATCTTAACAACTTGCGCTGCGTAAGAAGCTCAAAAATCTGTACGCCAAATCTCAATAGCCTAGCTCTCATAGCTCTCATCCGGACAGACAGACGGACAGACGGACAGGGCTAGATCGACTCGGCTAGTGATCCTGATCAAGAATATATATACTTTATGGGGTCGGAAACGCTTCCTTCTGCCTGTTACATACTTTCCGACGAATCTAGTATACCCTTTTACTCTACGAGTAACGGGTATAAAAAGAAAAGTATATCTAAAAGATTATATATCTGAAACAATTATTATATATGGGTATTATATATATTACATGATCCTAACATATTAATTCTTTGTCTTAACTAGGAAAGTATTAACATTGCCCAAAATCAAATTCTTAAACAAACGGGAGAGGACAATGACCGTTGGAACGGTAGAGATAATGATAGCTTTTTCGGTCTTATTACAGTGGGCAAGTGGTGAGAAATCTAGACGGAAGGTCTCAATATATAAGTACTCCAATTCATTCAATGTTATTGGTAGGGTCGCTTTTGATAACAAGTATAGAATTCTTACGTTAAATTGTGGATCAATGTCTATTGTTTTTGCTAAAGCTTCTAAGGTAATCATGGCGCACGGATATATATGAATGTAAAAGAAAAGGAACCGTGTTCCGACAAACTTTCCCTTTTATAGATCTTGGGCGATAAGATCTCGACGCTCCGGATCCTGGGCTTTGGGAGATTTTATAATTGGTTTATATACATATATACGTGCAAGACTTTATGGTGGTTTAAAAAAACAAAACACAAAAATTACATTACACAAAAAAAATAACACTATCGGTGTATAGATATGTGTGTATGCATGCATCGTATGCGAGTTCCACTGCGGCGCACGTCAGTTCCATGTTCGAGCTGGGGCTGGTCGGTGCAGCTCCAATTTCACGTATGTATTTGATGGTTCTGTTTACACTTGCATTCAGAAATGCATGTATTAGAAAATTGTTTGTAAATGTTTTGGCGATTTACTTTTCGTTAACTTTGAATGAAGTTTATTGGCCTTTTATTGGTTTTTTTTGTCTTTTTGTTGTTTTACTTCACTTGTTATGCTCCGATGTGGGTCACCACTTTCTCCAGGACTTGATGTTGGTCGCGGCGTCTCTGAACAGAGCGCTTGTACATCTTAACAACCTTAAGGATCACTATAACCAGTAGTAGTCCAGCTATGAGCTTCAGGGTCTTGTTGACGTCTTGAATATCATCCCTGTGGTCAACGATCTCTACGTGGTTAATCACGTTGGCGGTGCTGTCGGCCACTTTGGAAGTTTCGCCGCCCATCTTGGGGTCCTTAGTCCATACACTTGGTTCACTAGTTCTTTTCGTCCTTCAGGATTCAGGATCTAGAATGTGGTCGATCGCAGGACCAGTAATCAGTAATCTGTCCTTCCTTCCTTCTGAACACCAGCCTTCTTCCAGTCGTGGTCTGTGTTGATGGTAGTTGTACTTCTAGACCACAGTCAGGGAGAGATCAGAAAAATTTCTGTCTGACTTCTCTATTTGGCTGGGGTCTTTAATACCAGACTAGAGCTTTCGCTAGTCCCCCATATTGGATGAATTAACTAGGTGTTCCCACCTAGGGGTACTGTTTCTCTATTTCCCCTATTTTAGGAGTCAACGGCCGGCTGGTGCACTTTGCCACCTTACTGGAGTACGGTTACGAGCAGGTCCATCGTGGTCGTTGTTCTGGCCACGCGACACCCATGAGTTGTCGAATTGTTTTTGCTGTTTTGCCCTTATCAATCGGGGTGTGGTTAGTCAGTAGTCAGTAGTTAGTCAACTTATGGCAGTTGTTTTGCCGGGGTTAACCTTGTATGGGGGAGGGCGTACGTAACAGGCTCGAAGTGATCGATGCGGCTACGCATGGAATGACTTCGCAAAAGAAATCTTTGTACGGCCATCTCTTTAGATCTCCTTCTTCTCCTTTATTCTTTTCTTAGGCGCCCATTTGCGTGTGGCTTCGACCCACTACTTTAACCCAGTCTCAGATGAGCTAGTCGGGCTTATTACTTTATTATTTAATTATTGTACTTATTTATTATGTCATTATTATATATGCTGAAAAAGAAAAGCTTTCCGGCCTGGCACGGAAACCTACATACATACATATTTATACCTGTAAATAAAAATATGGCTCATAATAAAATATATATAATAGAGCTTTAATGAAAAATAATCACTGTACACGTAGTGGCGAAGCGCGCAAGAGAGCGTGCGAAGACAACTACTATATATAGCCGCAGAATTGAAAATATGCATTTATGGTCCGATCATAACGAGTGATACACCAATCGAAAGGTATCGCACTGACTAAGAAGATTGCATATCAAAACTTTCGAAATATAGATTTGTTTGGGAGAAAAAGCGCTGAAAGTGTAAAAGAAAAAATTTAGAAAATTGGAGCTGCTGGATACGGTGGGGATAAAAGCCCCAAGCTGTTTAGCTATTCTTACTGAGAATACGCGTCGAATGACACCTCATTTGTTGAAATCCGATGTTCCGTTCAAAATTAATTCAAAAAACAAGATTTTTTTCTTCTTCCCAAAATGAAAATGTTTGTCCCTTTGTTTGTGGGTTTGTATGCATCCCATCTTAGTTTTAGGGTCTTGGAAACCCTATGGGTGTATAAAGTAGCTTGAAATAGAAAACGTTTGTTCTACGACTTTTGGAAAAACCCGCTAGTTTAGCGGAAAATCAAAAATAAAAGCCAGATTTAAAGTGCAGAAACGTGCTAAATATCTCTGAAAAGATAATTTAATTTGCTAAATACTCTTTATATAGTAAAATTGTATGAATATAATAGATTTAGAGTTACGATAAAATGTTATTTTTTAAAACCACTTTTTGACTATTTTCTCAAAATTGAGTGAAACGATTTCTTTTTAAATATAAAACTTTTTACCCTAAAAATAACCGTTTGGAAGCTCCGTATACGTAATATTTCATACTTATTGGAATAAACAAGAAAAAACCAATTTAATGAACAATATTCTTATTAGATTTTTTCAAACGGAAAATCTGTGTAACGAACTGATTTTGTGTGTCTGCTCGCTACGAGATTCGTGCGGCTAGCTCAGAAGATTGTGTGTTCGCCTCACCAAATTTATATGACGTGATTGCCCGTAGATCAGTGAGAAAACAAAGGGGTTCAACTGGTAACAGTGGGATTTATTCTCGTGGTATTAGTACAGCGGGTGTGTTGCTGGCGCTCCTCTTTCTGGCTCCTCGACGCGTTGACTCGTCTTCCTCTGGATCCTGGGTCTCGGGACGCTCGTAGTGGCCGCCTCTGCTTGCTTGCCGACGTGCTGCCTCGGGGGTTCGGCCTTGTGGGCTTAGGGAAGCGTCACCGTTCTCAGACTAAGGTGAACAAGCCTTGCTCTCCAGGCCGACGCCTTTCGAGGCAATACCTGTCCCTTGCTCTGTCCCGGACGGTCCCGCTAGGTTCTTGCTCAGTTCGCGCTGACAGTCAAGGCTGCTGCCAAGAAGCTGTCTAGCGGTTCATTTCGCGATACGCCTAGCGCAGACGAACGTTCCACCCGGCTTCACCCTAATGCGTGACGTCTGCGACGCTCCTGCGCTCCCCAATGAGCTCCGCGCGGCGATGGTAACGTGGCTGCCGGAAATGTCTGCTGGGGTCGCTGTCGATGTCCTCTGCGCTGTCTTCTGACCAGTATCTCGTCGTTCTGGCACTCGGGGAGTTGGGCGATTGCTGTTCGGGAACTTCGCCGGTAATTGCAGGGCTCTCCAGGCGGCCGCCTCTTGAAACCACAAATCGATCTACCGCTCGTCCGTCACGCCAGGTCCTGCTTGGTCGGGCAAGGTACGCTGGGTCGCCGACAACTTTCCTCCCCAAGCGGACGGTTCTTCGCCGTAGGACTCTTTTGCTTGTCTCTGACAGACCCGCCGGGCGACTCGCCAGGGTGTGGTCGTGACAAAGTTGGAAAACAAACGCCTTGACTTAGCCGCGTGATGCCTTCCAGAACTCAGCCACCTGTGTCTCAATTCGGACATTCCTGATGTCCCAATCCCGAACGTCTCGACGTGGCGATCTTGCTCCTTGTGTGCTTCCCACGGCGCTGCTTCCGACGACTCGCTTGGTTGTAGCTCCCTCGTAGATTATTTGCTTCACTGACTGTTTACTTGGTACTTTAACTGATCTTGAAGGTTTGACTCCTCGTGATCGACTGATCCAGCTGCCAGCGCTCTGCGGCCTTATACAGGGCCTCCGGGAACCGTTATTTCCCTTCCGTCACGTACCGCTTCCAATAGATGCTCCGCCCACTGCTGCCATTCCGCTGATTCCCGTGCCGCTTGTGGCACGCCTGTGTGCCGCTCCACTGCCGAGATGTGGCACTTCCTCTTCCGGTCCAAAGTTCACGGGAGAGTCCAAAGTCCGGTGGAGTTCCGTTATCCTGTTTTTGCACACGGCACTCTTGCCGTGCCCGCGAAGTCTCCATTCTCTCTCGTTCTCCATGCTTGGTCTCCAATCTCTCTCGCTCTCCGTCCATGGTCTCCGAACTCTCTCGATCTCCATCCTTGGTCTCCAAACCCTCTCGCTCTCCATCCTTGGTCTCCAATCTCTCGATCTCCATCCTTGGTCTCCAAACTCTCTCGCTCTCCATCCTTGGTCTCCAAACTCTCCTCGCCGCGCCGTTACTACGCAAACTCGCAGCGTAACTGGTAAGCGGCCGGCCATCTGCTGCTGCTTCTATTTGTGGGGAGTTATTCAACTCCTCACATTCCCCCCTTACTTCGGGAAACATTTAGAACTTGTTTCTACTCTCCGGCGTTTCCTTGAATGTCCTAGCCTTCGAGTCCTTGCGATTCCCGCGGCGCTCCCTCGTTGCTCCCTCGATGCTCCCTCGACGCTCTTAACTCCCTTGAGTTTCTACAGCGCTGATCATCCTCCTTTAAATCTCCCGCGCCGATGTTTCCCGTGCTTTCACTGGGACATAGATACTCATGGGCTATCGATCCCCAGCTCGCTGCTCATTGCTGCGTTCTACTCCTTTTATTGGTTCCTCCGCCTGGTCACACCATTCGTGCGTGATCGATGTTTATTCGCATATCGATACCGACGGTGCGGCGTTGCCACCTGCTCGTTGCGATATTTCCACCTTGGCCGATATTTCCATTTTCGTGTGCCCATCGATCGCACTATCGTCCAGTGCCAATCGATCGCCTATCGAGGCGCCCTCTTCCCTGGCTCGTGGTGATTTTGCAACTTTCATTGGTAAGTTTCTTTTGCATTTCCTTCACTCCTTTTCATCTCATCCTTTCATCCTCTCTCGCCCTTCACTCGTCCTCTGTTGGCAGCATCTGACTCCATATTGGCAGCTTTCGAGAGCGGGTGCGGAGAGGACTTCGCATTCACTTTGCAACCAGGACAGCAGGTAAGTATTATGATGTCCGTTTCTGCTTCCTGCATTAAGCCCCCTTTAAATTTCAGGTTGCTGGTGCGGCCCATACATGCCCCGTTCTCCTTCTTGTTTTTAGTTAACTGTTGGTGTGGTGCGTGTTTCTGTCTTTTGTGACCAGCTGGCTACGGTGTAGATCTGATTCTGCACCGTCCTCCCCTTTTCCTCGGGTAACAACTAGACGAGCTCGTCAGGCGCATTCCGTATAGAATCCCCGGATGCTTGCCTTGCGGTCGGGATCACCATCCATCCCTATCCACGTCCTTGTGCCATACCCTTATGGTTGACATTTCTGCGTGGCCTCACAGTCTGGATCAACGTGTGATCCTTATCAATGTCCTTGTTCTATCCTGATTGTCCTTTCCGTGTGGCGGCCTGACGCCTAATCCTGTCGCCTCGTACCTGTTTTTAGACATCTGACGTTTCTGCTATCTGCTCGTTTAATTGTTGCTTGAGCTCGCCAACGTGAACTGTCTTTTCTTTCTTCGACTAAGTGTGGCGAATTTTGCAGATCACTGGAGAGACGAAATCTACAACCTGGTAAGGGCCATCGTACCTCGGGGCTAGTTTTGCAGCGAATCCTTCGGCCGCTTTGGACAGGTGATGTTCCTTGGCCCACACTATGTCGCCCACCGCTGGTGACCATTGCCTCCTTCTCAGACTGTAGTGTCTGGCTTGGTCCTGAGACGCCTTTTCCATATTTCGCCGCACGATCTCAAATACCTCTCTTAGTTTGTTGGCATTTTCCTCAGGGGTCTCCGTAGCTCGTCCAGTGCCTAGGGTTTCCTTATCATATAGGAACGTGGTTCCCTTCCCTGAGTAAGAAACGCCGGTGTATGGCCGGTGGATTCCGATGTGCTCGTGTTCACTGCTAGCATAATCTCGAGCCACTTCTCGTCCCAGTTTCTCTGGTCCTGCCCTGCGAACTGCGCAATCATGGTCTTGACCGTTCTGTTTGCTCGTTCGGTCGGATTCTCTTGTGGTGTGTATGGCGCGGTGAATTGTTGACTGATACCCATCTCAGCCAGAAAATTTTTAAATATGCGGCTTGCAAACTGTACTCCATTGTCCGTTATGACCACCTTCGGGACCCCGTACCTTGCGATTATGCGCTTACTAAACGCCTTCTTGAGCGACTCTGCTGTCGCACTGCGTAGGGGCACCAGTTCCGTCCATTTCGAAAACCTGTCTATCATGACCAGCAGCATTTGGTTCCCGTGCTTAGATCTTGGTAGGGGTCCAACGAAGTCTGCACATACCGTGGCCCATGGTTCCTCCGGCACTTGGGTCAACATCTTCCCAGCCGCCTGCATCTGATTGGGCTTAAACCGCATGCAAATCTCGCATTTTCGTACGTGGGCTCGGGCGTCTCTATGCATGCCTGGCCAGTAGTATCGGGCTGCCAACCGTGCAATTGTCCTTCGGCTTCCTACGTGTCCCGCGGACGGTGCGTCGTGGTTTTCCCTCAACACTGTTTCTCGTAGCGACTTCGGGACGCACATCTTCCGTGACGCGACGTCTTCACAGCCTGCCTGTACAGTGTCTCACCATCCATAACATAGTCCGGATACTTCTGCGGTTGGGTCCTTATCTTTTCGCACATGTCCTTGATCCAGCTGCACCCTCCTGAAGTTATTGTTGCCGACGCCTCTTTTAATCTTTGTAGCGTCTCTGGTAGTGGTTGTCTTGATAATGCGTCGGCCACCACGTTTAGCTGACCCTCTCTGTACGCTATCTCAAAGTCGTACTGTTGTAGCTCCAGGGCCCATCTGGCGATCCTTCCTGAAGGGCTTTCGATGCTGTTGAGCCACTTCAGGGCCAAGTGGTCTGTTACTACCTTAAAGTGGTAACCTTCCAGATATGGCCTCAGCTTCCGGATCGCCCAGACGATCGCCAAGCTCTCCTTCTCCGTTGTTGAATAGTTTTTCTCCGCGCCGTTCAGTGTTCGGCTCGAATAGGAGATTACTCTTTCGCCCTTTTCGGTGTCCTGGGTCAGTATTGCTCCGATGCCGTAGTCGCTGGCGTCTGTTTGCAGGATTAAAGTTCTACTGAAGTCCGGGCATGCTAGCACCGGATCTGCCACGAGTCTTGCTTTTACTTCCTCAAACGCCATCTGGTGCTCTGGTGTCCACTCCCACTTACTGCCTTTGCGCAGCAGGCCTGAATGACGATTCTGGAAAAATCTGGTACAAATCGGCGGTACCAAGACGCTACTCCTAGGTATTGCCGAAGTTCTTTGACGGTCGATGGCGGTTCCAGTTCGGCGATGGCGGCTACTTTTTCTGGATCTGTTCCTATTCCCTCGCTTGTCACTCGATGTCCCAGGTACAGCAGTTCCTTCTTAAAGAATTGGCATTTTTCTGGATTCAGCATCAGGTTCGCTTCCCTCAGATGACAGAACACTTCTCTAAGGTTTCTCATGTGTTCTTCTAGCGTGCGACCGATCACTATTATGTCATCCTGGTAAGCGAATGAGTGAGGTGACATCACGGGGCCAATTACTTGGTCCAAAACCCGCTGAAGCGTTGCCGACGCCGAGTGGAGTCCGAACGGCATAACCCTCCACTGAAATAGACCTTTGCCTGGTACCGTGAACGCCGTGTATTGCCTGCTGTTTTCTTCCAGTGGGATCTGCCAGTATCTATCCTTCAGGTACAAACTGCTGATGTACCGCGCTTCCCTTAGTTGATCCAGGATGTAGTTTATGCGGGGCATTGGGTAGGCATCCTTCACTGACTTCGCGTTGATCTGTCTGAAGTCGACACACAGTCTCCACTTGCCTGTCTTCTTTTTCACCATCACGATGGGGGAGCTGTATGGGCTCTTTGAATGCTCTATGAACCCCATTTGGACAAGCTCATCCACCTTTGCGTTGATTTCCCCTTGAATTTTTGGGTTCTTGGGGTAGTATCTCTGCTTGATTGGATTGTCATCCTTCATTTTGTTCTGGTGCTCTGCCATATTCGATGTTCCCGTCATTGTGCTGAAGTCTGCCAGCTCTGCTTCAAGGAACGCTGTAGTATCGTCCAACTCGTTTACTTGTTGAACGACTGCTACTGATAACTTCTCCTCAAGCCATCCATTGTGTCGGTTCCTGGCTGGTATTATTATCTCGTGTCCAGCACACCTTATCTCGGTTCCGACTTGTTTCAGGATGTTCCATCCCAACACTAATGGATCCACTACTCCGGGTAAAATCAACAGGCTCATGGTCACTTGTTTGTTGCCGAATTTGACCTCCACCTCGAGCTGCGCATCAATTCCGCCGCACCTTCCATCTGCCAACCTAACTTGCCGTCTCGTCTTTGTAATCCTTCCTTGAGCAGCAATATTGTCCGCCAATTCTTCGCTAACGAAGCTTGCCGTTGCTCCGGTGTCGATTGTGGCTTTGTAGCTGTTCCCACCAATCATCACAGCTGCGGCTGAGATCGCTGGCCATTTCCCGATCGTTGGCAGCAATCGACGCTCCTGACACCCACCTTGCCGCATATCCAGCAAAATAACAGCCGCTGGTTTCGACATCCTCTAGCCCAGTGTCCGTTCCCACCGCATTTTCGACAGGCCTCCTGCGGGTCTGTGATATGGGTGGCATCTTGTGGCCTCTGTGTGTTGCTTGGCGGCCTCCAAACGGTATTTTTTGGCTGTCTCTGTTGTTGTGGGGGTGGTGTCCAATGGCCTCCGCGTGGTGCGTATGTTGCCTGCTGTCGTCTGGCTTGGTGTGGTGGTGACCATTGGTCGTTTCCTCGTATGTCCTGGTTACCTGTCTCCTCGCATCTTTTGCATAACACCTGCGTTGGTGACGGCAGCCGTTCCTTTTGAAGTTCTTCGTACTCAGCGGCTAGGATCATTAACGTGTCCAGGTCCGACAATCTGTATGCTCTTAAGAAAATTCGCAGGCTTGGTGTGCAGTTCTCTTTAATGACCCTTAACGTTTCTTTCGTAGAGTAGTTAAGTGGCCTCACCATCGTCTGCATGTCGAACATGTAGTCCTTGAACGACTCGCTGAAGCCTTGCTTCCGTTGGTCCGCTAGCCTGGTTAAGAAATATCTTGGAAGAAAATAGGTGTGGAAGCTTTCTATGAACTCTGCCCAGGTTCTCCATTGCTTGTTGTTGGCGATGAACCATTTCAACGCCCTTCCTTTAAGCAACTCCGGCATCGCTCGAGGGATCATATCAAGGTCCATGCCGTACGTGTTGGTACGAACTCAAATGGTTTTTCCGCCCCGTCGAACCTGAACGACCATTCGCGGACCTGTTTAGCGACCTTTGCATAGTTCGACTGGCTTGGTCTCGGGGTCAGCGCTGTTGTTTTCTTATCCTGTCTTGAGTCTCTCCTGTGGGCCTCTTTCTGCATGTTTTCAAAGCTCAGGCTTGCCACCAGGTTTTCCCCTTCAGCGTTTGTTAACGTAATGCTTGGGCCGGCTCTGTCGTGGTATGTTGCTTCCAGCTCGGCCCAGATGTCGAGAAGTTGTGGGTCGTTCTCTGTTTCTGAATAGTACTCCGACAGTGCCTTCCTCATATCTTCTAGCCTGCCCTCCAGGGCGACATTAAGCCTCTGTGCGACATGGGCGAAGTCCTCCTTCTTGAGGCGGTAAATCCACTTCTTTCCCATTTTTGTTGTGCTGTTCTCACTGTTGGGACAATCACGTTGGGCGCCAGATGTAACGAACTGATTTTGTGTGTCTGCTCGCTACGAGATTCGTGCGGCTAGCTCAGAAGATTGTGTGGTCGTCCCACCAAATTTATATGACGTGATTGCCCGTAGATCAGTGAGAAAACAAAGGGGTTCAAATGGTAACAGTGGGATTTATTCTCGTGGTATTAGCGAGTGTGTAGCTGGGCTGGCTTCGGTTTCTCCTGGCTCTGGTTCCGCCGGCTGCTGGCGCTCCTCTTTCTGGCTCCTCGACGCGTTGACTCGTCTTCCTCTGGATCCTGGATCTCGGGACGCTTGTAGTGGCCGCCTCTGCTTGCCTGCCGACGTTCTGCAACGGGGTCACTTGTTGCGCCTTGGACCCGCAGAGAGTTCGGCCTTGTGGGCTTAGGGAAGAGTCACCGTTCTCAGACTAGGGTGAACAAGCCTTGCTCTCCAGGCCGACGCCTTTCGAGGCAATACCTGTCCCTTGCTCTGTCCTGGACGGTCCCGCTAGGTTCTTGCTCAGTTCGCGCTGACAGTCAAGGCTGCCTCCAGGAAGCTGTCTAGCGGTTCACTTCGCGTTACGCCTAGCGCAGACGAACGTTCTACCCGGCTTCACCCTAATGCGTGACGTCTGCGACGCTCCTGCGCTCCCTAATGAGCTCCGCGCGGCGATGGTAACGTGGCTGCCGGAAATGTCTGCTGGGGTCGGTGTCGATGTCCTCTGCGCTGTCTTCTGACCAGTATCTCGTCGTTCTGGCACTCGGGGAGTTGGGCGATTGCTGTTCGGGAACTTCGCCGATAATCGCAGGGCTCTCCAGGCGGCCGCCTCTTGAAACCACAAATCGATCTACCGCTCGTCCGTCACGCCAGGTCCTGCTTGGTCGGGCAAGGTACGCTGGGTCGCCGACAACTTTCCTCCCCAAGCGGACGGTTCTTCGCCGTAGGACTCTTTTGCTTGTCTCTGACAGACCCGCCGGGCGACTCGCCAGTGTGTGGTCGTGACAAAGTTGGAAAACAAACGCCTTGACTTAGCCGCGTGATGCCTTCCAGAACTCAGCCACCTGTGTCTCAATTCGGACATTCCTGATGTCCCACTCCCAAACGTCTCGACGTGGCGATCTTGCTCCTTGTGTGCTTCCCACGGCGCTGCTTCCGAAACTCGCTTGGTTGTGGCTCCCTCGTAGATTATTTGCTTGACTGACTGTTTACTTGGTACTTTAATTGATCTTGAAGGTTTGACTCCTTGTGATCGACTGATCCAGCTGCCAGCGCTCTGCGGCCTTATATAGGGCCTCCGGGAACCGTTATTTCCCTATTGCGCATGGCCCGCTGAATCTCTCCACTCCGGGTCCAAAGTCCGTGCCTCCTAGTTGACCCACTTGTACGTCACGTACCGCTTCCCATCGATGCTCCGCCCACTGCTGTCGTCCCGCTGATTCCCGTGGTGCTGGTGGCACGCCTGTGTGCCGCTCCACTTCCGAGATGTGGCACTTCTTCTCCCGGTCCAAAGTTCACGGGAGAGTCTAAAGTCCGGTACAGTTCCGTTATCCTGTTTTTGCACACGGCACTCTTGCCTTGCCCGCGAAGTCTCCATTCTCTCTCGTTCTCCATGCTTGGTCTCCAATCTCTCTCGCTCTCCGTCCTTGGTCTCCAAAATCTCTCGATCTCCATCCTTGGTCTCCAAACTCTCTCGCTCTCCATCCTTGGTCTACAAACTCTCTCGATCTCCATCCTTGGTCTCCAAACTCTCTCGCTCTCCATCCTTGGTCTCCAAACTCTCTCGTTCTCCATCCAAGTCTCCAAACTCTCCTCGCCGCGCCGTTACTACGCGAATTCGCCGCGTAACTGGTAAGCGGCCGGCCATCTGCTGCTGCTTCTATTTGTGGGGAGTTATTCAACTTCTCACATCTGTTATGGTTTTAGGGTCCTTTACTTGCATGAAGCTAATCGAAATAGGAAACTTGATCTATTTGTTCTACCACTTTGGAAAAACCCGCTAGTTCAGCGGGAAATGTAAGAAACGACAGATTTCTCTTCAAATCTGAAACTGTACAACCCTTTAGATTCCAAACTTGTGCTATTAAAATAGGTAATTGAAGCGATAAAACTTGTTATTAAAAAGTTTAACATTCATATTATATGTTTCATTCTTATTAAAATGTGAGTGTAAACAACCCATACCTTACTAGAATAAAGTTAAGCCGAAGTGGAACATGAAAGTGTGTGTTTGGGTTTTCAATAGCCAAGCCATATGGTAATATAGTTTATTTATTTTATCGAATGTAATATCATTTTTCCTCACAATTGTTGATATCAGAAATTTTTGTTAAGAGCGCTTTCGCCACTACTTTTTACCTCGTTAAGAGGTGTTTTTGTTTGATATATAAATATACAAAAAAATCAAAAGTGAGTAAAAGTTAAAAAGTTGAGAATAAAATTGCTAAGTGTGCCGAAACCACGGTTTTTGACCGGGGGCTACTCAGCTGAAAAGTGAAAAGTTTTCCCATTTCCCGAAAAAAAAATATATTAAAAATATAAGAATTTTTTTTTCTCCTTCATGATGGCTGCTACTTCTCGCCTCGCCTGGATACCAAGTTGAGGGCTTTGAAGGTAAAGTCTTTTGACCGCGCGGTTCATGCGCCGGCTCATTTTTCATGTTTCCCGTTGTATCCGGGCGATGTGTGTTTGGCTCCTTTGTAGTTGCTCCTGGACTCGGAGCAACTGGTTCTGGTCCTCCTCCTGATCTCGGCTCCGGTGCCGGATCTCTCGCTCGAGTTCAGCTGCCAGTTCTTCATCTTCTGTCTGGTATCTGTGTATCCAGCATTGCTGGATGTGGTCCTCGTTCAAGTGGATGCTATGGCAAAGCCCGTTCATCCACTCGACGAGGAGCGCCAGATATGATGCCTGGTCCCCGTACTTAACCTGTAGCCGACGAAGCCGGCGTGCAGCTCGGATGGCTTGGTTGTAAGTGTTTGAGGACTGCATCATGTCTGTTGACTGCTCGGTCCCTGGTTGTGGCTTTTATAGCAGAACCGGGGTAGTTCTGATGACTGTTCTTCTTCTATCAATTAGTGCAATCCCGCAGTTCTGAGTTTGTCGCCTTTTGGATTCGTCGGATTACTTTCAGAGGCTTAGGCGACATACAGGTCTTTAGCATGGAATACCCCGACACTTTTCCCCACTGCATTGCCCAGCTCATATAGCGCTTTGCCCTTACGCTGGAGTACAACACAGCGAATTCGATTCGGGCCAAGCTTGTAGTTTTTCCTATAGACAACTTGTCCTACGGAAAACTCTACGAGCTTGCTACGGGTGTTATTTGCCTTTTCTGCGCGTTCATGAGTTCGGTTTAATCCTTGGGTCACTTTTTATCGGATAAGTTCCATCTTGTCTGGGAGCTTTATCTGTGCATCTCCTGCCTGTATTCCCCCCAGTTTTCGTAGAATCGGATAAGCTGTTCCATGGGTAACCATCCGCGTTCCGAACATGGCGTAATATGGTTCCATGCCTATTGACTCGTGTAGGCCATTCCTAAGGGCACACTCTATTCGACTTAGTTGGGTATCCCAATTTCGCTGATCAGTGGCAATTATTGCTCGCAAAATTTGGAGTACAGATCGGTCTACCCTCTCAGCCGCGTTCACTTGCGGGGAGTAAAGTCCAGTCTTTACGTGTCGAATACCGTAGCGAGTCATTAGCTCGCCAAAAATTTGAGACACAAATTGTTTGCCGTTGTCTGAGTGTACAAACTCGGGAACTCCAAATTGATGGAAAATTTTGGTCTCAAGGAATTTGATGACTTCTGCAGCTACTGCATGTCTCATCGGCTGCAGCCAGATAAACTTGGAGAAATGGTCTAGGCATACAAAAATCACCGAGTTCCCAGCTTTGGTCCTCGGGTATGGTCCCATAAAGTCGATGAACAACCCTTGCCCAGCCCGCTCCGTAACCCGCTGTTCTCCCATGGGTGGTCGGTCATTTTTGTTGGCGGTCTTGGTGATCTTACAGACCTCGCATTCCTTCACTACTTTTTGGACATCTACAGCCATGCCTGGCCAATAGTAAAACTGTCTCAATTTGGCTAGTGATCTGTACAACCCCCCATGCCCTGCGGTTATGGCATGATGTGCTCTCCAGACTAAATCAGGACGCAGCTCGGCGGGAACCCAGAGCTTCCATGCTCGGGCTTCATCCACAGCGTCGTTTAGGCAGAATCCCATCCGTTTATATACATAGCCTTCTGATGTTTGAAGGTCTGGACTTTTACCTAAATTTTCGTCCACCGCCTGCACTAGGTTGGCATAATCCGATGACTGGAACGCTGTCGAATCGAGGTTGATGTGTATGTCCAGTTCTTCCGCCCCAGCCTTCTGTAGCTCGTCCATATGAACTCGAGAGAGAGTTTATTTGCCTTTTATTGGTTTTTATTGTCTTTTTGTTGTTTCACTTCACTGCAACTGCTCGGCTTATGCTCCGATGTGTGTCACCACTTTCTCCAGGACGTGATGTTGGTCGCGGCGTCTCTGAACAGAGCGCTTGTACATCTTAACCACCTCAAGGATCACTCTAACCAGTAGTAGTCCAGCTATGAGCTTCAAAGTCTTGTTGACATCTTGAATATCATCCCTGTGGTCAACGATCTCTACGTGGTTAACCACATTGGCGGTGCTGTGGGCCACTTTGGAAGTTTCGCCGCCCATCTTGGCGTCCTTAGGCCATAAACTTGGTTCACTAGTTCTTTTCGTCCTTCAGGATTTGTTGCAGGTTGACTTCCTCTAGAATATGGTCGATCGCAGGACCAATAATCAGGACTTTCTCCTGAGTGAAGTTGATCCTAGGGAAACGGGCAAGACTTCCTTCTGGACACCAGCCTTCTTCCAGTCGTGGTCTGTGTTGATGGTAGTTGTACTTCTAGACCACAGTCAGGGAGAGATCAGAACAATTTCTGACTGACTTCTCTATTTGGCTGGACAAGACTTCCTTCTGGACACCAGCCTTCTTCCAGTCGTGGTCTGTGTTGATGGTAGTTGTACTTCTAGACCACAGTCAGGGAGAGATCAGAACAATTTCTGTCTGACTTCTCTATTTGGCTGGGGTCTTTTATACCGGACTAGAGCTTTCGCTAGTCCCCCATATTGGATGAATTAACTAGGTGTTCCCACCTAGGGGTACTGTTTCTTTATTTCTGACTTCTCTATTTGGCTGGGGTCTTTTGTACCGGACTAGAGCTGGATGAATTAACTAGGTGTTCCCACCTAGGGGTACTGTTTCTCTATTTTCCCTATTTTAGGAGTCAGCGGCCGGCTGGTGCACTTTGCCACCTTACTGGAGTACGGTTACGAGCAGGTCGATCGTGGTCGTTGTTCTGGCCACGCGACACCCATGAGTTGTCGAATTGTTTTTGCTGTTTTGCCCTTATCAATCGGGGTGTGGTTAGTCATTAGGGGCCCTTACCCTTAACTTATGGCAGTTGTTTTGCCGGGGTTAATCTTGTATGGGGGAGGGCGTACGTAACAGGCTCGAAGTGATCGATGCGGCTACGCATGGAATGACTTCGCAAAAGAAATCTTCGTACGGCCATCTCTTTAGATCTCCTTCTTTTCCTTTATTCTTTTCTTAGGCGCCCATTTACGTGTGGCTTCGACCCACTACTTTAACCCAGTCTCAGATGAGCTAGTCGGGCTTATTACTTTATTATTTAATTATTGTACTTATTTATTATGTTATTATTATATATGCTGATAAAGAAAAGCTTTCCGGCCTCGCACGGAAACATACGTACATACATATTTATACCTGTAAATAAAAATATGGCTCATAATAAAATATATAAAATAGCTTAAATGAAAAGTAATATACAAAAAAGTCAGAAGTGAGTAAAAGTTTAAAAGTTAAATAAAATTGCTGAGAGTGCCGTAACCACGGTTTTTGGCCGGGGGCTACTCAGCTGAAAAGTGAGAGAGCATCTGGGACTACATTTAGTGACCCTTTCCTGTGTTCTATGGTGAAGTCAAACGCTTGTAGCTTCAGACTCCATCGCGCAAGCCTGGCTGATAAGTGTTTCTAACTCATCAGCCATTTAAGACTAGCGTGGTCAGTAATCACTTTGAAGGGGATCTCATCTCAACTCGGTAATACTGTAATTCGGCTGTGCTTTGTTCAATTTGGCTGACATATAGGCAATGGGATGTTCTCCGCCCTCGTCATCGGCTTGGAACAAAACTCCTCCCACTCCAGTGGTCGAGGGATCACATTGGATGGTAAATGGTTTTTTAAAATCTGGGGTGACGAGTACAGGTGCTGTTGCCATGCTGGTTTTTAAAAGTTCAAACGCCTCGAATGCCTTTTCTGACAATTCAAATTTCTTTCTGCGGTCTTTCTTCAAACAGTCGTGAAGCGGTGCCGCTGTCTGGGCGCAGTTTTGAATGAACCTTCTATACCAGCCTGTCATTTCCAGGAACCTCCGCAACTGTTTGGCGGAGCTAGGTTGGGGAAATTCCTGGATCGATTGTATTTTCGCATCATCTGTTCGGATGCATCCTCCCCCAACTTCTACAGTCGACTCAACAGACCCTCGATATGTGGTAGTGGATACGCATATTTGATCGTCCGGGAATTTACTTTACGCGCATCGAGGCAAAGTCGATTTTTCGGCCCTTTTTGCACCAGTGTTACCGGTGAACTCCAGCTACTATTGCTCTCTTCGATCACGCCTAGACCTAGCATGCGATCTAGTTCGGCATACACCAGCTTCTGTTTAGCTGGGGATATCGGGTAATGTCGCTGCTTGATTGGTAGGTCCTCGTTGGTCACTTCAATTATATGTTGCTCTAAACTGGTCTTTAATAATCCTTTTTCTAGACAAGAAGGGTATGTGTCAATCACTTGCTGCAGCTTACAATGTTGTTCTGGGGTATAGGCGGTCTCAGGCTTGAGCGTATTGATCATGTCTAGGTCTCCGGTCATAAGGTCGAAATCCGGTGTTGTTTCAAATGCTGCAACCTCGCGTTCACCTTTACCGAGGAATGTGAGGCCGAACGTATCCCAGAAATTAATTCCGAAATAAAATCGTTGTGTCAGACCTGGCACTATCAAAAACTCTAGGTCCTTGGTTTCTCCTTCCCATTCCACGGGTAACGTTATGGCTCCGGTTACTTGGGTCTCACCACCGCTTGCTGTGCGTACGCATTCTTCGCTTAGCTTCCTTATCGGCCGCGTCCGGTTTTCCAAGAAAGCGTGTGCTCCTCTGCCAATACAGTTCGCACTGGCGCCTGTGTCCAGTAATGCGAGTATCTCTTCTCCATCGACCTTCGTTTTAGCAAAGAAACGGTTGTCATTTTGCATGCTCACCACCGTGTCCACCACTTTTTGCTTGAGCCGGCGATAGTCTACTCGGGCATCATATAACCTTAGTATTTTTCGCGTTGTTCGTGTCTCGGTGTCTGAATCTTCCGAGCCATTGAAGATACGTTCACGAGCATGTTCGTACTCCCTCTCTCGTTGTTCTAGGCTCTTATGAGGAGAGATTTGGTTGGGCTTCCGTGTGTTTACCGGAAAGGGTTGGTCCTGGTCCGCCCGGCTGTCCCGGTCTTGCCTGACGGACTCCGCGCAAAAGCCGCTGGGTTAGCATCTGCATCCGTCCCGACTTTCTCGCAGAACCTGCAGGTGGCATCGTGGAATTTGATAGGGCAGGATTCTTCCTTCGAAGGATGCTTCCTGTAGAAGTCTGCTCCTTTGCCACACTTATAACACACCAGCGCGTGTAATGGGCCTCGGCATCCTTGTCCATCCTCGTAACGCCCTCGCGCATCTTTCCGCTGCCGGTTGAATTCTTCCACCGTGACCGCGTCCGGCAAGTCCTCCAGTGCCTGGAATTCCTCTATTTCGTTAATTGCAGCTCGGCTGCGCATGTTCCTTCCTGTGTTTCTCAGCCAGCGATCAACTCTGAGACCCTCTCGTTTGAGCTCCGCTAATGAGGTGATTGGGTATGTTAGTAGTAATCCCCCCATCTGGGAGTTCATGTTATCCTTTAAGAGCTCCACGAATTCATCTTCAGCGATTTTGTGCTTGAGCTTGAAATGCAGGTTATGCATATCCGAGACATAATCGCTAAAGGTTTCGTGTGGCCCTTGCTTACGTTCCATCAATTCTTTGACTTTCATAAGGTCACTTCCGGTAGTGGAAAATGCCCGTCTCATTTCTTGGGTCAATGAGTAGTAGTCAAAGTCGTAATCCTCTGCCTTGTCTTCCATAAGCTGCCAATACCATTTCGTGGCTGCACCTGCCAGCAGAAGATGGAATTCACGAAAGACTTGTTGACGGCTGAGGTCATACAATTCTTGTAGTCGGTCCACGCGGAATAGGAAACTCTCAACTGTCATGCCGCGTCCGCTTCCATCGAACTTTAGGTTCCATCTGTCCAATCTGACATCTTTTGGTCGCGGTCCTTGGAATGATGAGTTCCGATCGATCTCTGGATGAAGTTGGTGACTCGACTCCCTCTCGTTTGTTCTGAACTGCCTGTGTGATGGGGTGTCCATCCGCCTGGGTGTTCTTAGCCGGTGCATCTGGCTATTGAGCATGTCCTGTGTTACCGGTTCCAGAGGCGGGGTCTCTTGGTATCTCAAAAAACTGTCCGTTGGATTCGGGACAGTACGAGGCGGCGAAGGCAGTCCCTTCTGTTCGGGTCTCCTGTCTGTCGGAGACTGCATTTCTGTTATCTGGGCTTTCAGCGCTTCTATCTGGGCACTCATTCCACGCTGCATTTCATTGCTTTGCCTCAAGAGCTCCATCAATCTTTGTTCACGTCGCTCGGCAGCCTCTAAGTTGTCCTCCTCGTGCCTCTGAAATTGAGGAAGCATACTTGATCTTCCTTTCGGTGGTCCTAGGGGTAGATTCTCCCCTCCGGCGGCTCCTTCCATTTCAGAATATTGGTCCAGGTTGTTTTCTTCAGACAGGGTATCTACCTGTCCTGGCTGATTCTGTGCGCGCTCCCACGGCTCTCTTTCAGGTGAATCTCCTAGCCTTGGCGCGCTTGCACTGCGGGGTTGGTGGTTTTCACGGCGCGTTGTTGCCCGGGTCACTCTTCCGGTGCTGGGTTGAAATAAGACCTTCTTCTTGGCCCCCTTCATTTATATGATTGGTATACAAGCTTTACGTGATTCTTTTCAAAATACCCGGTCAGCGACGTAAACGCTGAATAAGTCGACAATAAGAATGTTTATCAACTGGGGGTGCTTCCCTCTGCTTCTCAAGTTTCTCTTCGGTCAAGAACCGTCCGATATTTAAGCCCCAAACAAAAACAAATAAATTTCCCTAACTAGGGGTGTTACCCGCTTCTACACAACGCGGTTCCGCTAAGCTAACATGCCCTTACTTTCCCTTTTTCTAGACATCCCTAATGTTCCAAACGGAATGGCTGTGTCTAGATAAGGAATCTGTCCAAAAACCCCCTCCCGCCAGTCGTCGGAAAACAAGTTGTTTGACCGATCATTCTCGGGCTCCACAACCGTCTCCTATTTCTCTGGACTCGAACCAAGCAAACGACCTGACCAACTAGCCTAATACGTTGTGGGGCGTCGGCCAGAGAAACTAAAAATCGTCCACCGCCCAAATATGTCAAGGGAAACAGCAAAGACTCGAACCAAGCAAACGACCGGACCAATGCCTAGTACGTTGTAGGGCGTCGGCTTTGCGTTTCCTGTCAGTTCCCCCACCCCCATTCTGTCCTGGATCGACAAACGAACAGTAGACCCGCACCGCAACTGCTAAATGCGTTACCGTAATGCTTGCGCTCCTGCTCTTTCTGGACTCGAACCAATTCAAACGACCTGGCAAATGCGTAGTACGTCGTGTGGCGTCGGCCAGAAAGCACCTATAAATTGTATTTACGTTAATTTTAGCAAGTAGTCGTCGACACTTAGTTGTAGGTATAGTATTATAAAAAGGATAACTCATAGTTCTTGTTTTAAGGAAACTCTGGTAAATTTGTCCATGAACAAAACAGGGAATTTCTAAGGTTACACATCATTTCAAAGTCAGGCCTCTATTCTGCGACAAAGTTCTGATTGAGTGGCCACTCAACACTGACAGTCACAGAAGTTGGGGACTTTACGGTTATTAATTTAAAGACAAAAACAAATAAGTAGGTGCACATTTAAAATTATTTAAGTTCCCTGCTCTATAAAACAGTCAAGTTACTCATGGCAAACAAAGATGAAAGCTTTGCCATCCCTAGGTACATCCACTCCGATACCGCAGGCATCGAGATTGTGGACCCTGGTAAAATTCCTTAAGGAATATGAAATGTCCTAGCGTTGGGCGCCAATTCTGTTACGTGGGCATATTAGTGCCCGAGTCCTGACAAGGACTTGGGCCGAGGGAGAGGCGTCCGATGTTCAGGCACCATTTGCCGGCATAAGCTACGTCGTATTTGGGTCGTGGGATCTTGGTAAGCCTCTCTCCTCTCCAACATAACGAGAATAAATATTAAAAGTGCCTGGAAAAATAATAATAGTCATCAAGTCGTCAGTCATCAGTCCACACTGCCCAACAAGCTTAACTGTCGCTTGATCGCAATACGATCGGGCTGTGTTTTGGCCATATTCCCTCCCCTTCACACATTCGTGTGCCAATGGATCGTCGCGGGCCTCGCAATACGATCCCCTATTGTCAAGGTTGTCCGTCGAAAGTTATGTCATTGTTCTTGACCTACTTCACTCCTCGCGTCAGCACACCCCCTTTGTTAGAGTTCTAGCACACCATGGTTTTGAATTCTTTTTCACATTATAAATTTATTAAATAATGTTTATGTCGGCGTGTGCCGGTGTTGAATAACATAATATTGGTTAATTCATATAGGTATTAAATTAATTGACAATTATTGTATTAGCGGAGGGTATCGATTTGACCACCTGTGAAGGTGCACACATCAGCAAAATGCTGACTATTCACGACTGCAAACGTCGCTCAGAGGGCTCTTGCAATTGTCATACAATTACAAGGCTGATACTGGCCGCTGAAAAATTAACATTTAATTATTATGTATAAAAAAGGTATAAAAAGAAAAAAATATATCTAAATGATTATATATATGAAACAATTATTATATGTGGATATTATATATTATTACATGTATTCCTAACAGATTAATTCTTTGTCTTAACTAGGAAAGTATTAACATTGCCCAAAAACAAATTCTTATCCAGACGGGAGAGAACAATGACCGTTGGAACGGTGGAGATAATGATAGCCTTTTCGGTCTTATTACAGTGGGCAAGTGGAGAAAAATCTAGACGGAAGGTCTCAATATATAAGTACTCCAATTCATTCAATGTTATTGGTAGGGTCGCTTTTGATAACAAGTATAAAATTCTTACGTTAAATTGTGGATCAGTGTCTATTGTTTTTGCTAAAGCTTCTGATGTAATCATGGTGCACGGATATATATATATATATATGTATGTATGAGAAAAGGAACCGTGTTCCGACAAACTTACCCTCTTTTTAATCCTGGGCGATGAGATCTCGACGCTCCGGATCCTGGGCTTTGGGAGATTTTATAATTGGTTTATATACATATATACGTGCAAGACTTGAAGGCGGTTTACAAAAACAAAACACAAAAATTATGTTACACAAAAAAAATAACACTATCGCTGTATAGATATGTATGTATGTATGCATCGTATGCGAGTTCCACTGAGGCACACGTCAGTTCCAATGCTCGGGCTGGGCTGGTCGGTGCAGCTCCAATTTCTTGTTCAGCGTATGTAATTGGGGGTTCTGTTTACACTTGCATTCATAAATGCATGTACTCGCAAATTGTTTTTGATTGTTTTGGCGATTCACTTTTTTGTTTATAATATTGGAGTGCAATTTATTTATTATTATTTGTATTGTTTCTATTGTCTTTTTGCTGCTTTTATTGTCTTTTTGGTGGTTTCACTTCACTGTATCGGCTCGGCTTATGCTCCAATGTGGGTCACCACTTTCTCCAGGGTGTGATGTTGGTCGCGGCGTCTCTGAACAGAGCGCTTGTACATCCTGACCACTTTAAGGATCACTATAACCAGTAGTAGTCCAGCTATGAGCTTCAGGGTCCTGTTGACATCTTGAATATCGTCCCTGTGGTCAACGATCTCTACGTGATTAATCACATTGGCGGTGCTGTCGGCCACTTTGGAAGTTTCGCCGCCCATCTTGGGGTCTTTAGGCCATTCACTTGGTTCACTAGTTATTTTCGTCCTTCGGGATTTTGCTGGTTGACTTCCTTCAGATTGTGGTCGATCGCAGGACCGGTTATCGGGACTTTCTCCTGGGTGAAGTTGATCCTAGGGAAACGTCAAGACATCCTTCTGGACACCAGCCTTCTTCTAGTCGTGGTCTGTGTTGACGGGAGTTGCACTTCTAGACCACCGTCATGGAGAGATCAGAACAATTTCTGTCTTTCTCCATTTGGCTGGGGTCTTTTATACCGGACTAGAGCTTTCGCTAGCCCCCATATTGGATGAATTAACTAGGTGTTCCCACCTAGGGGTACTGTTTCTCCATTTCCCCTATTTTAGGAGTCAATGGCCGGCTGGTGCACTTTGCCACCTTACTGGATTACGGTTACGAGCAGGTCGATCGTGGTCGTTGTTCTGGCCACGCGACACCCATGAGTTGTCGAATTGTTTTTGCTGTTTTGCTTTTATCAATCGCAGTGTGGTTAGTCATTACGGCCCCTACCCTCAACTAATGGCAGTTGTTTTGCCGGGGTTAATCTTGGTATGGGGAAGGGCGTACGTAACAGGCTCGAAGTGATCGATGCGGCTTCGCATGGAATGACTTCGCAAAAGAAATCCTCGTACGGCCATCTCTTTAGATCTCCTTCTTCTCCTTTTTTCTTTTCTTAGGCGCCCATTTACGTGTGGCTTCGACCCACTACATCAACCCAGTCTCAGATGAGCTAGTCGGGCTTATTACTTTATTGTTTTAATATTGTACTTTATTATTATATATGCTGAAAAAGAAAAGCTTTCCGGCCTCGCACGGAAACATACATACATACATATTTATACCTGTAAATAAAAATATGGCTCATAATAAAATATATAATATAGTTTTAATGAAAAATAATATATAAATATATATATAAAAATCAGATGTGGGTAACAGCTAAAAAGTTGAGAATAAAATTGCTGAGTGTGCCATAACCATGGTTTTTGACCAGGGGCTGCCCAGCTGAAAAGTAAAAACTTGAATAAAAAGGTTTCCCATTTCCCGAAGAAAAATATATTAAAAAGTATAAGAATTGTTTTTTTTTTTTTTTGTATTATTTTTATTTTTATATGCTTAACATTTTATATTAATTACAATGTTTTAATCTAAGTTTAGCGGCTCTTTCAGGATGGCTGCTACTTCTCGCCTCGCCTGGATACCAAGTTGAGGGCTTCGAATGTAAATTCTCCTGACCGCGCGGTTCATGCGCCGGCTCGTTCTCCATGTTTCCCGTTGTATCCGGGCGATGTGTGCTTGTTTCCTTTGTAGTTGCTCCTGGACTCGGAGCAACTGATTCTGGTCCTCTTCCTGATCTCGGCTCCGGTGCCGGATCTCTTGTTCGATTTCGGATGCCAGCTCTTCATCTTCTGACTGGTATCGGTGTATCCAGCATTGCTGGATATGATCCTCGTTCAAGTGGATGGCATGGCAAAGCCCGTTCATCCACTCGACGAGGAGCGCCAGATATGATGCCTGGTCCCCACACCTAGCCTGTAGCCGACGAAGCCGGCGGGCAGCTCGGATGGCTTGGTTATAGCTGTTGGAGGACTGCATCATGTCTGGTGACTGGTCGGTCCCTGGTTGTGGCTTTTATAGCAGAACTGGGGCAGTTCTGATGACTGTTCTACCCATCATGTGATCGGGAGCTTCTATCAAGTAGTGCAATCTCGCAGTTCTGAGTTTGTCGCCTTTTGGAGTCGTCGGATTACGTTCAGAGGTTTAGGCGACATACAGGTCTTTAGCATGGAATACCCCGACACTTTTCCCTACTGCATTGCCCAGCTCATATAGCGCTTTGCCCTTACGCTGGAGTACAACACAGCGAATTCGATTCGGGCCCAGTTTGGCATTATATCCGTCAGCTTTGGTACTCTGCTTGTAGTTTTTCCTATAGACAACTTGTCCTACGGAAAACTCTACGAGCTTGCTACGGGTGTTATATGCCTTTTCTGCGCGTTCATGAGTTCGGTTTAATCCTTGGGTCACTTTTTGTCGGATAAGTTCCATTTTGTCTGGGAGACTTATCTGTGGATCTCCTGCTTGTATTCCCCCTAGTTTCCGTAGGATCGGGTAGGCTGTTCCATGGGTAACCATCCGCGTGCCGAACATTGCGTAATATGGTTCCATGCCTATTGATTCGTGTAGGCCATTCCTAAGGGCACACTCTATTCGACTTAGTTGGGTATCCCAATTTCGCTGATCGGTGGCAATTGTCGCTCGCAAAATTTGGAGTACCGATCGGTTTACCCTCTCAGCCGCGTTCGCTTGCGGGGAGTAAAGTCCAGTCTTTACGTGTCGAATACCGTAGCGGGTCATTAGCTCGCCAAAAATTTGAGACACAAACTGTTTGCCGTTGTCTGAGTGTACAAACTCGGGGACTCCAAATTGGTGGAAAATTTTGGTCTCAAGGAATTTGATGACTTCTGCAGCTACTGCATGTCTCATCGGCTGTAGCCAGACAAATTTGGAGAAATGGTCTAGGCATACGAAAATCACCGAGTTCCCAGCTTTGGTCCTCGGGTATGGTCCCATAAAGTCGATGAACAACCTTTGGCCAGCCCGCTCCGTAACCCGCTGTTCTCCCATGGGTGGTCGGTCATTTTTGTTGGCGGTCTTGGTGATCTTACAGACCTCGCATTCCTTCACTACTTTTTGGACGTCTACAGCCATGCCTGGCCAATAGTAAAACTGTCTCAATTTGGCTAGTGATTTGTGCAACCCCCCATGCCCTGCGGTTATGGCATGATGTGCTCTCCAGACTAAGTCAGGACGCAGCTCGGCGGGAACCCAGAGCTTCCATGCTCGGGCTTCATCCACAGCGTCGTTTAGGCAGAATCCCATCCGTTTATATACATAGCCTTCTGATGTTTGAAGGTCTGGACTTTTACCTAAATTTTCGTCCACCGCCTGCACTAGGTTGACATAATCCGCTGACTGGAACGCTGTCGATTCGAGGTTGATGTGTATGTCCAGTTCTTCCGCACCGGCCTTCTGTAGCTCGTCCATATGAACTCGTGAGAGAGCATCTGGGACTACATTTAGTGATCCTTTCCTGTGTTCTATGGTGAAGTCGAACGCTTGTAGCTTCAGACTCCATCGCGCAAGCCTGCCTGATAAGTCTTTCTGACTCATCAGCCATTTTAGACTAGCGTGGTCAGTGATCACTTTGAAGGGCATCCCATCTACGTAGGCACGGAATTTGGTAATGCTGAGGATAGCGGCGTAGCACTCCAACTCGGTTATGCTGTAATTCCGCTGTGCTTTGTTCAATTTGGCTGACATATAGGCGATTGGATGTTCTCCGCCCTCGTCATCTGTTTGGAACAAAACTCCCCCCACTCCAGTGGTCGAGGCATCACATTGGATGGTAAATGGTTTCTTAAAATCCGGTGTGACGAGTACCGGTGCTGTTGCCATGCTGGTTTTCAAAAGTTCAAACGCCTTAATTGCCTCTTCTGACAATTCTGTTCTGCTGTCTGGGCGTAATTTTGGATGAACCTCCTGTACCAGCCTGTCATTCCCAGGAACCTCCGAATTTGTTTGGCGGAGCTAGGCTGGGGAAATTCCTGGATCGATTGTATTTTCGCGTCATCCGTTCGGATGCATCCTCCCCCAACTACATATCCTAAATATCTTGCCTGGCTGTAGCAAAACTTGCTCTTGTCTACATTTATCGTTAGCTCTGCCCGCTGTAAGCAGGCACTGACCTGGCTCAACATATCCATGTAGGCTTCAAATGTAGGTGAACAGACCAGTAAGTCATCCAGATGCACAAATACATTTTCGCGTAGCGCCGCTGGTATAACTTTGTCCATTAGTCGGCACATTCGCTGCGCGGCATTGCACAAGCCGAACGGCATGACTATAAACTGATACAGGGGCCTGCCGGGCACTGTAAACGCGGTTTTCTCTCTGCTTTTGGTTTCGAGAGGTATTTGCCAAGAGGCGTCTTTTAAATCAATTGCGGAAATGTAATAGGTTTCCTGTAGTCGATTCAACAGACCCTCGATATGTGGTAGTGGATACGCATCTTTAATCGTCCGGGAATTAACTTTACGCGCATCGAGGCATAGGCGATTTTTCGGCCCTTTTTGCACCAGAGTTACTGGTGAACTCCAGCTGCTATTGCTCTCCTCGATCACGCCTAGACCTAACATGCGATATAGCTGATTGGTAAGTCCTCGTTGGTCACTTCAATTATATGTTGCTCTAAACTGGTCTTTCCTAGTCCTTTTTCTAGACAAGACGGGTATGTGTCTATCACTTGTTGCAGCTTACAATGTTGTTCTGGGGTAAGCTGATGTGGGGTATAGGCGGTCTTGGGCTTGAGCGTATTGTTCATGTCTAGGTCGCCGGTCATAAGGTCGAAATCCGGAGTTGTTTCAACGGCGGCAACCTCGCGTCTACCTTTACCGAGGAATGTGAGGCCGAACGTATCCCAGAAATTAATTCCGAAATAAAATCGTTGTGTCAGACCTGGCACTATCAAAAACTCTAGGTCCGTGGTTTCTCCTTCCCATTCCACATGTAACGTTATGGCTCCGGTTACTTGGGTCTCACCACCGCTGGCTGTGCGTACACATTCTTCACTTAACTTCCTTATCGGCCTCGTCCGGTTTTTTAAGAAAGCGTGCGCTCCTCTGCCAATACAGTTCGCACTGGCGCCTGTGTCCAGTCATGCAAGTATCTCTTCTCCATCGACCTTCGTTTTGGCAAAGAAACGGTTGTCATTTTGCACGCTCACCACCGTGTCCACCACCTTTTGCTTGAGTCGGCGATAGTCTGCTCGGGCATCATATAATTTTAGTATTTTCCGTGTTGTCCGTGTCTCGCTGTCTGCATCTTCCGAGCCATTGAAGATACGTTCACGAGCAAGTTTGTACTCCCTCTCTCGTTGTTCTAGGCTCTTATGGGTGGAGATTTGGTTGGGCTTCGGTGTTTTTACCGGAAAGGGTTGGTCCTGGTCCGCCCGGCAATCCCGGTCTTGCCTGACGGACTCCGCGCAAAAGCCGCTTGGTTAGCATCTGCATCCGTCCCGACTGTCTCGCAGAACCTGCAGGTGGCATAGTGGAATTTGATCGGGCAGGATTCTTCCTTCGAAGGATGCTTCCTGTAGAAGTCTGCTCCTTTGCCACACTTATAACACACCACCGCGTGTAATCCATCCTCGTAACGCCCTCGCGTATCTTTCCGCTGCCGGTTGAATTCTTTCACCGTGACCGCGTCCGGCAAGTCCTCCAGTGTATGGAATTCCTCTACTTCGTTGACTGCAGCTCGGCTGCGCATGTTTCTTCCAGTGTTTCTCAACCACCGATCAACTCTGAGACCCTCTCTTTTGAGCTCCGCTAATGAGGTTATTGGGGATGTTAGCAGCAATCCCCCCATCTGGGAGTTCATGTTGTTTTTTAAGAGCTCAACGAATTCATCTTCAGCGATTTTGTGCTTGAACTTGAAATGCAAGTTATGCATATCCGAGACATAATCGCTAAAGGTTTCGTGTGGCCCTTGCTTCCTTTCCATTAGTTCCTTGACTTTCATAAGGTCACCCCCGGTAGTGGAAAATGCCATTCTCATTTCTTGGGTCAATGAGTAGTAGTCAAAATCGTAGTCTTCGGCCTTGTCCTCCATTAACTGCCAATACCATTTCGTGGCTGCACTGCCAGCAGGAGATGGAACTCACGAAAAGCTTGCTGGCGACTGAGGTCATATAACTCTTGCAATCGGTCCACGCGGAACAGGAAACTTTCAACTGTCAAGCGGCGTCCGCTTCCATCGAACTTTAGGTTCCATCTGTCTAATCTGACGACTTTTGACCTCGGTCCCTGAAACGATGAGCTCCGATCGATCTCTGGGTGCAGTTGGAGACTCGTCTCCCTTTCGTTCGTTCTGGATTGCCTGTGGGACGGGGTGTCCACCCGCCTGGGTGTTCTTAACCGGTGCATCTGGCTATTGAGCATGTCCTGTGTTACCGGTTCCAGAGGCGGGGTCTCTTCGTATCTCAAAAAGCTGTCCGTTGGATTCAGTCCCTTCTGTTCGGGTCTCCTGGATGTCGGAGACTGCAATTCTGTTATCTGTGCTTTCAGCGCTTCTATCTGGGCACTCATTCCACGCTGCATTTCGTTGCTCTGGCTCAAGAGCTCCATCAATCTATGTTCACGTCGCTCGGCAGCCTCTAAGTTGTCCTCCTCGTGCCTCTGAAATTGGGGAAGCATATTTGATCTTCCTTTCGGCGGTCCTAGGGATAGATTCTCCCCTCCGGCGGCTCCTACCATTTCAGTATAGTGATCCAAATTGTTATTTTCGGACAGGGTATCTACCTGTCCTGGGTGATTCTGTGCGAGCTCCCATGGCTCTCTTTCAGATGAGTCTCCTAGTCTTGGCGCGCTCGCACTCCGGGGTTGGTGGTTGTCTTCGCGCGTTGTTGCTCGGGTCACTCTTCCGGTGCTGGGTTGGAATAGGACCTTCTTCTTGGCCCCCTTCATTTATGTGATTGGACCCTTCTTTAAAGGCCTCCGCTTTCTTTTATAGACTGTCACTTTGTGCTGATTAATACATGCACCAAAATTTGTCTTCACTCTATTTTGATTGGTATAAAAGCTTTACGTGATTCTTTTCAAAATACCCGGTCAGCGACGTAAACGCTAAATAAGTCGACAATAAGAATGTTTATAAACTGGGGGGTGCCTCCCTCTGCTTCTCAAGTTTCTCTTCGGTCAAGAACCGTCCGATATTTAAGCCCAAAACAAAAAACAAAATAAATTTCCTTAACTAGGGGTGTTAGCCGCTTCTGCACAACGCGGTTCCGCTAAGCTAGCATGCCCTTACTTTCCATTTTTCTAGTCAGCTCAAATGTTCCAAAGGGAATGGTCGTGTTTAGATAAGGAATCTCTCCAAAAACCCCTTCCCGCCTGTCGTCGGAAAACAGGTTGCTTGACCGATCACTCTCGGGCTCCACAACCGTCTCCTATTTCTCTGGACTCGAACCAACCAAACGACCTGACCAACTAACCTAATACGTTGTGGGGCGTCGGCCAGAGAAACTAAAAATCGTCCACCGCCCAAATATGTCAAGGGAAACCGCAAAGACTCGAACCAAGCAAACGACCGGACAAATGCGTAGTACGTTGTGGGGCGTCGGCTTTGCGTTTCCTGTCAGTTCCCCCACCCCCATTCTGTCCTGGATCGACAAACGAACAGTAGATCCGCACCGCAACTGCTAAATGCGTTACCGTAATGCTTGCGCTCCTGCTCTTTCTGGACTCGAACCTATCAAACGACCTGACAAATGCCTAGTACGTCGTGGGGCGTCGGCCAGAAAGCGCCTATAAATTGTATTTACGTTAATTTCAACAAATAGTCGGTCGGCACTTAGTTGTAGGTATAGTATTATAAAAAGGATACCTCATACTTCTTGATTTAAGAAGATTCCGGTAAATAGGCTCATGAACAAAACAGGGTATTTCTAACGTTAAATACATTTTAAAGTCAGGCCTCTATTCTGCGACAAAGTTCTGATTGAGTGGCCACTCAACAATGACAGTCACAGAAGTTGGGGACTTTACAGTTACGCGTACATTTAAAATTATTTAATCTCCCTGCTCTATAAAACAGTCTAATTACCTATGGCAAAAAGGATGAAAGCTTTGCCATACTTAGGTGCATCCACTGCGACACCGCAGGCATCGAGATGGTTGACCCTAATAATATTCTTTAAGGAATATGAAAATAATCCTATCGTTGGGCGCCAATTCTGTCAGGACTCGGGCACTAATATGCCCACGTAACATCGTCCGTATGCCCAAGTCATGCTCCTATATAGGGTAGTGGCTGGACTGTTAGATACGGGTGCTGCCATTAACGTGATTGGTGGGAAGTTGGCAGAACAACTGATACGAAGTAAGGTTCGGCTGATGGCCGAAAGCAAGAAGTAGTTGGTAGTCTTCAAACGCCCGTAAAGTAAAAGGAAGTGACCAAGGATCTCGAGTTCCATATTATACCATCATTGAATCAGGATCTATATTTAGGTATTAAGTTTCGGGCAGTCTTTAATTTGCTGCCCTCTTCCATGCAAGTATCTGAGATGGTTTCGGATTCACATAACCTGACTGATAGTCAGCAACGTAGTCTCAGCAAAGTTATTGGGACACTTCCTTCGTTTGCCTCTTCGGGGTTGGGAAAAACCACTCTTATTTCTCACTAAATCGACGTTGGCGATGCTAAGCCGATCAAGAAACGTCATTTTCCGGTGTCACCTGCGGTCGAAAAACTTATTTATAAAGAAATCGATCGAATGTTGGAAATGGGGGTGGTTGAGGAGTCTCAGAGTGCGTGGTCTTCGCTTGTTGTCCCGGTACAAACGACCGAAAAAGTACTTCTATGTTTGGACAGCCGTAAAGTCAACGCGGCTTCTAAAAAGGATGCTTATCCTATGTCCCAAAGCAATGGGATTTTATCCCGCCTTCAAAAGGCAATGTATATTTCCAGTCTCGATCTGAAAGATGCCTATTGGCAGATCCCTTTGGATCCAAGTTTTCGGGATAAAGCGGCATTTACGATTCCGGGAAAGCCGTTGTACCAATATAGGGTGATGCCATTCGGATTGACCAACGCGTCACAAACGATGACTCGGTTAATGGATAAAGTTATGCCGCCTGATCTCAGGAATGAAGTTTTTGTCTATTTACTTATTTATTTATTTATTTCATTTCGCCAACGGAATTCCTTTACTGGCTACTTGAACATTTCAACAACTTATCTTACGTACTAAAATTTTCAAAATAATTGACTAACCTATGCTTAAGAATTGATTTACTTGAGAAGTAGTAAGGCCCTATAGAGGGGCTCGTTTTTGGAATAATTTGTCCGCCGCAGCTCGAGGAAAAAGGGATCAAAATTCCGAAGTTGCCTAGGCGGGGCGTGAAAACCAACTTTCGATAGCAGTTCTGGACAGTCGATACTACCATCCAACAAATCAGAGATGAAGCAAATGGCGAGTGAACAAGCCTACATTGCTGGTGGTATGAAGGGGTAGGGTCTAAAAACCTTAGCGGCAACAACGCGAATTTCAAAAACTGTTTCTGTAGACGTTCTATTCTGTTTCCATGAGTGGTAGTGAAGGGATTCCAAATAAGAGACGCGTATTCTAGTTTAGATCGGACAAATGCAAAATAAAGCGCAAGTCTGGTGTAGGGATCCGTGAATAGCGATGCGTTCCGTTTCACAAATCCAAACATAGCATAGGCCCTGGGCATGATGTAATCGAAGTGTGCTGCAAACTTAAATTTTGAGTCAAACAACACTCCTAGATCCAAGGATTCCTGCCGCAGTTGTAGAGGTTGATCATTGATATTGTAAGATGTGACGATATTATATGCGGATTTACTGTAAGTGACATAGAATCACTTGCTTATGTTAAGAGGAAGCGAATTTCGGCTACACCAAGAGCTCAAGGAAACTAAGTCATGTTGAACCAATTGTGAGTCTGTCGCTAATTTAATAGACTTAAAAATTTTTAAATCATCTGCATACAGGAGACACTCTGAAGATAGACAGAACCTCACATCATTAATGAAAATGATGAAAAGCAGAGGTCCCATAGCACTCCCCTGAGGGAGGCCAGAGGTTGCCAAATAGGAATCCGAGAATTTTCCATTAATATTAACTCTATAAAGTCGATGGTGTAAATATGATTTTATCCAATTTAGTAGTGCCGAATGTATAGATTAGTCGTAGTTGACCGACCTGCAACGAAACCATGCTGAGAAGTGCTTATATATGTTTTTACAAGAAATGATAATTTATGGGCAACAATGCGTTCGAAGAGTTTAGCGATATTACTGATCTTTGCTATAGGCCTGTAATTGGCAATGTTATTCTTCGACTCTGATTTTAAAATTGGAGTCACGGATGCGACCTTCCATCTATCCGCAAAGTGTTCACTAGAAAGTGATTTATCAAACAGGATTTTTAGTGGAACGCATAGCACCTCTATACAATGTTTCAGAAAGTAGGCCGGAATCCCATCACAGTCCGGAGTGTACGATTCATCCACGTCTTCCACAGCCCTATGAATATTCTCTTCTAGCACGGTTAAACTACCTAAACTCAATAGGGGAGTGATTGCATTTAAGGTTTGAGAATCATTCCAGGCTGCTGTTGGCTCAAAATTAGCTTTAAAATAAGAGGCAAAGAGATTTGCAGTTTCTGTATTTGAATGGGAAGATAAATTCCCTAGGAACATAGCAGATGGAATTGAAGAAGCACTTTTCTTTGAATTGATGAATCCTGTGTAACTAAAAACCTTTTATAGAATTTATTTCGAAGATTTTTAATCTTTTTCAAACCTTTCGTATACCATGGCAACTTAAACGAATTGTGGACCCTTTCTCGAGCATTGTTCTTAATGATGTTTAATATAACAACTAAAAATGTGTCATAACACGACTCCAAACTGACATGTGATAAAACTGACTCCCAGTTAATGGCAGAGATCTCATTTCTGATGGCACAAAGGCTGGTTTCATTGAAAATAAATCTAGGTGAATATTTAGCTGAAGGCGCAAAACTGTAAAAGTTTATACCTAGTAGCAATGGTCTATGATGGATATCACAATTGCTTATAGGTGAACTACATTGGACTAAATAAAAGTTAATATCAGCGCTAAGGAATACTAAGTCTAAAATTTTATGTAAGTTATTGAATATATTATTGACTTGTATTAAGCCCATACTGGAAATATCATCGATGAAAAGAATCTCGTGTGGTTGATGTATTTTGCTTGGCAGTGAAGAGTGATGCTCCGGATCCTGAGACCAAACGAGGGATGATAGATTAAAGTCTCCAATCACACAGATATGTTGATGGTCCTGCAGATTATTGTAGATGTCGGTAATGTTTTCCAGATGAGCCTTGTAAAGTTTATATGAACCATTCGGTGGTATGTATGACACCACAATTTGCAGCGATTCCGATTCTCCAATTATTTACACCGCAACTTGATCAAGAAGGGTATCTTCAATGAGAAGTCCAATTGACAAGCAGCGCAAATTGCAGCGAACAGCAACAATTACACCACCCCCTTTAGCACAGTGGGTTTTCGTGCTATCTCTGTCTTTGCGGAACACATGGTACAAATTGGAGTCGAAGAATTCATTTGAGTAAAAGTTTATGTTAAGCCAAGTTTCAACTAAAACTATAACATCAAACTCGCATAGGGATGTGGCAAGGTATACTTGCTCCGCCTTTGTCCGTAATCCGGAGATGTTTTGAAAATAAATTTTTAGTGGGGCCGTACTCACAATAGCACGATCAACAATTTCCGGATTCGCATTTAAGGCATCATAGTTCAATGCCCTAGGAAGTATTTGTTCATGCGTTCCCAATGTTGTAGGCCCGCAGATCGCCTTCAGTAATGTAGTGTTTTTAATACGAGATTTTTCATGCAGACTAGGATCGATGCATTCCCTAAGTTTGCTAGATACTTTTAGTAAAGAGCAACTAGTTCTTAAGAGCGATGGCAATGTCGCCGTTAACAGGGCATATCTATCCAAGTTGGGGAGAGATGGACAAAGTTGTTGTTGATGCTGCCATCGGGAAGAGCCACACAAAGCAGTCGATGAGAAATTCAAGCAATTTCGTAGCGTCAGAGAGGATCACGAGTATCACTCAGAGCAAAATTTTGAAAGCTCCAGCCGTTGGGTTTTTGTGAGCATTAGACGAACGTAACACAATTCAGACAACGACAACTCCAGCTGACGTTGTTGTTGGTGCAATTGTGATGAGCGCACAACTCCGACGAGCGCGCTTAGAGCAGGAATCTTGATGAAGTATGATGAGAGCGGCTCTCCAAAGAGCGTTTGACGATCGTCGTCCGAAACAGACAACGACAGCTTCAGCTGATGTTGTTGTTGCTTTGATAGTGATGCATACACATCCCCAGAGAGCGCGCTTAGAGGGAGATGAGTGATTGAATATGATGAGAGCTCCTCATCGATCAACGTTTGACGAATGTCGCGCAAAACAGACAACGACAACTCCAGCTGACGTTGTTGTTTGTTTGACGGTGATGAGCGCACAACTCCGAAGAGCGCGCTTAGAGCGGGAATCTTGATGAAATATGATGAGAGCAGCTCTCCAGAGAGCGTTTGACAAACGTCGCGCGAAATAGACAACGACAAATCCAGCTGATGCCGATGTTGCTTTGATTGTGATGAGTCCACATCTCCGAAGAGAGCGCTTAGAGCGGGAATCTTAACGGAATCTGGTGACAACGCCTCTCCAGTGAGCGTTTGATGAACGTTAGACAGAACAAGAAAGGAAAAATCCAGCTGATAATGTTTTTGATTTGTAAGTGACGGGCGCCCAATACTTAAGAGTGCACTGGGAGCGGCGTATGAGAGAGTAATGGTAGCAGTTAGCGATATCGAAACCAGCGGACGATATCGAAACCAGAGGATCATAAAAATTTGCCGTAGTCAAATCGACACCAGAGGCGCCGATTATTGGGGGTTTTTTGATTCCGATGTATGATGATTGTGCAAATCCAGAACGTTCCCATCAACAATCGGCCTATCCCTGTGGATGAATCGACTGATCTTGATTGGATTGGGCCAGAACGCATCACTAAACACAGTCTGAAAGTGCTGCACAGGTATTCCTAATTTAAAATTGACGAATTCCAGTGTAGCAACATCTACACCATTTTTGACTAAAGGCTTGCAAATTATGGTGGCGGTATCCACACCTAGCTTATTTGCAACATATTCACACACAGAATCAGATTTTACGTGCGCTCTGAATCTACCAATATGAAGGAATTTATTGCTCGGCACAACTTCGAGAAGTTCACAATTAGGAGCTTGACCAACTATTTGCCTCTTGTTCCTGTTATTCTTTGCATGGTTCCTGGCGGCAGTAGAAACTGGTGCGGGGGGTATCAGGTCTGCATGGTTGGCTTGACGACCAATTGAAGAAGGTGGAGCCAATGGTTTTACCACTTTTTTACGCTGACTGACATTGCTATTGTCAGTGGTAGAATTGGGAAAAGCCTTCAGAAACTTTGAATTTAAACCCATGTATAGACTCTTCAGGTCATGAAGTTCTTCCATTACTTCATCGATTTTGGAGTATGAATCATTACTCACAACACAGCGATCACACTGCCAGAGTAGATTCGGCATATTTGTTAATAATCTAATAGCATCCTCCGGGAGATCAACACATGCAGTGTGAAAAGTACGACGACAAAGCGATGAGCAACGAACCGCCTCAAAACCGCGAAGCTGCGCTGCTGTAACTTCAGCATTGCACTCGGAGCACGAATAAGAATTCATAGCGAAAAGAAAACACGTCTGACTACAACGAATGCTAATCAGAGACAGAGAATCTTTTGAGCAAGCGCCATGGCAGGTGCAGACGGAAACGCAGCCCAAAAGTGCCCTTTCTGTGAGTCCACCATATACGCAGGAAAAATTTTCAAAACTAGATGTGGGCATGTTTTCCATCAGGCATGTATTGCAGGTTATTCTAAGTGTGCTTTGAAAGACCTGGAACCCCATCTCAAAATACTACGTCACTGAAAGGCCAGGTTATAGATGCTACCCCCAGTGGCTCGTCAGGGGCAGCAACTTTAGGAATGGCTCAGAAAAAATTGACCCAGAGTAAAATATAAGACGTTGTAAAGTCCATGCAGAATGATTTGTTGACAAAATTATCAGAAAGAATGACTAGGTTGATAGAAGCCAATTTGTCTGCACCCTTTCCAGCTGTAGAAGTTGCTAATCCGGAACTAGTGCTTGGAAGAGATTCTCTAGGTCGAATTCCAATGGTCAACATGGATGGACCATTAGGTTCCGGTCGCGAAACACCCAGGAGTAGTTACTCAGACCTAAGCCAGAGGCCTGACAAAGTGGAAATCCGGAAGGTCTCAGTGTCGACAATTTCATTTACCGAGCGGAGGCTCTCACGAAACAAACGCTGGAAGGAAATTTTTCGATCCTGAGCAGCCTTCTGTTTAAAAGAAAAGCGAAAGAGTTCTACTGGAGGTACCACAAGAATACCCAGGAATTGCGATGGGATTATCTTTGTACTGCAATAAGAAGGCAATTCAGAGAAGCTCGGACGGACTTAGATATCCGAGAAGCTATTCGGGATTGGAAGCAGCGGGAAAGAGAATTGTTTGATACATTCTATGATGCAAAAGAGGAATTAATGGACAACCTGTATATGCCCCTAGCCGAAACGGAAGTGGTAGAAATTTTAAAAAGGAATTTAAGGCCGGAGATAAGACACGAAATTCTGAACATCCCAGTTCAAACGGTAGAATGATTGACGGAAATATGTCGACGCAGGGAAAGCTTTTTAGAAGACGTCCGAAAATCCCAGGGATACCAGAAGGTAGTGCCATTTCGCAAGCAAGTCTTCGAGTTGGTTGAGGATATGATGGATGCTGAGGAGTTTTCCAAGGGTGAAATATATGGTGAAGTGAGTGCAGTGGCTCTCATATGCTGGAATTTCGCACGGAAGGCCATCGACACAAGCAATGTCGGATAAAGCGCAAGGTCTATTGTTTTGGAATTGGCGCTCCGAATAATTACCAACCAACTTGTCCTTAATGTCAAAAGGACGGGAAAGCGAACACTTTCAGTGGTCGACAGCAGTCAAGTGTTCAGAAGTCGACAAACGGGGAGCTGAACTAGTACGTCCTATTCAAACATTCGAAGAACAAGCTAGATCATCTCCATCTGATCCGATCAAGGAATGTTGGCCAAATCTGGTTGCTCAACAAGTCGTAGATCTAAGGCCAAACTTAAAAGAAAAAGTGGCATCTAGAAACACAAATAGGATAAGGTCTTATTGGAAGAATGTGAAAACTATAAATACTATTAGATTCAAAAACAAGATAATCGTCCATATGCCGAAGTCACGCTATTAGATAGGATAGTGGTTGGACTGTTAGATACGGGTGCTGCTATTTACGTGACTGGTGGGAAGTTGGCAGAACAACTGATATAGAGTACGGTTCCGTTTAAAAGAGTTGCAAAAATTGCTACCACGGCAGATGGCTGAAAGCAAGAAGTAGTTGGAAGACTTCAAACGCCCGTAAAGTAAAAGGAAGTGACCAAGGATCTCGAGTTCCATATTATACCATCATTGAATCAGGATATATATTTAGGTATTAAGTTTCGGGCAGTCTTTAATTTACTGCCATCTTCCATGCAAGTATCTGAGATGGTTTCGGATTCACATAACCTGACTGATGGTCAGCAATGTAGTCTCAGCAAAGTTATTGGTACACTTCCTTCGCTTGTCTCTTCGGGGTTGGAAAAACCGCTCTTATTTCTCACTAAATCGACGTTGGCGATGCTAAGCCGATCAAGCAACGTCATTTTCCGGTGTCACCTGCGGTCGAAAAACTTATTTATAAAGAAATCGACCGAATGTTGGAAATGGGGGTGGTTGAGGAGTCTCAGAGTGCGTGGTCTTCGCTTGTTGTCCCGGTACAAACGACCGAAAAAGTACTTCTATGTTTGGACAGCCGTAAAGTCAACGCGGTTTCTAAAAAGGATGCTTATCCTTTGCCCCAAATCGATTGGATTTTATCCCGCCTTCCAAAGGCAATTTATGTTTCCAGTCTCGATCTGAAAGATGCCTATTGGCAGATCCCTTTGGAGCCAAGTTTTCGGGATAAAGCGGCATTTACGATTCCGGGAAAGCCGTTGTACCAATATAGGGTGATGCCATTCGGATTGACAAACGCGTCACAAACGATGACTCGGTTAATGGATAAATTTAGCCCGCCTGATCTCAGGAATGAAGTTTTTGGAAGAAACTGTGGCCAAAATATCATCTTTTGCTAAGCTTGGCGCTTATACATGCATTACCATCATCAATTTTTGACCCGAGCTAACATGACCCTTTGAGACCTCTGAACGATTGGGGCTATTATTTAAATTAGAGTTTCTTTTTACAGGATTCTAATAGCCATAGGTTGGAAGGGCAAATCAAACTTATTTACAAAGAAATCGACCGAATGTTGGAAATGGGGGTGATTGAGGAGTCTCAGAGTGCGTGGTCTTCGACGGTTGTCCCGGTACAAACGACCGGAAAAGTAAGTCTATGATTGGACAGCCGTAAAGTTAACGTGGCTACTAAAAAGGATGCTTATCCTTTGCTCCAAATCGATTGGATTTTATCCCGCCTTCCAAAGGCAATGTATATTTCCAGTCTCGATCTGAAAGATGCCTATTGGCAGATCCCTTTGGAGCCAAGTTTTCGGGATAAAACAGCATTTACGATTCCGGGAAAGCCGTTGTACCAATATAGGATGATGCCATTCGGATTTACCAACGCGTCAAAAACGATGACTCGGTTAATGGATAAAGTTTTCCCGCCTGATCTCAGGAATGAAGTTTTTGTCTATCTAGACGATCTTTTGGTCGTCTCAGATATATTTGAAACCCACATGAAAGTTCTGAGTGCGGTGGCCAAACAAATAAAAATAGCTGGACTCACACTAAATGTGGAGAAAACCACATTCTGCATGCGATCGGTAAAATATCTTGGGCATATTGTAGGTGAGGGGGTTATTCGTACTGACCCAGAGAAAATCTCGGCCATGGCAGACTTTCCACTTCCTAAGAATTTAAGATCTCTTCGCAGTTTTCTCGGTATGGTGGGGTGGTATCGCAAGTTCATTAGTAATTTTGCGTCAATATCTTCACCACTTACAGATTTTTTGAAGCCAAGAAAAAATTTCGAAATGACTACTGAGGGCGAGAAAGCATTTGTCCTGCTAAAAGATATGCTATGTTCCGCTCCAGTGTTACGCAGCGCGGATTTTACTAAACCTTTTTACGTGCAATGCGATGCAAGTAAATCTGGAATTGGTGGTGTATTGGTGCAAAAAATTTAAACAAAGCAAAAAGAAATTATTCGGTAACTGAACAGGAGTGTCTCGCGGCCATTGCTTGCATTAACCGTTTTCGGCCTTACGCAGAAGGGCATGAATTTACGGTGATTACTGACCACGCATCACTCAAATGGCTCAGGAGTCAGACGGATCTCCACTCTCGCTTTTCTCGATGGGCCTTAAATTTGCAAGAGTTCAATTTCAAAATTTAACATCGAGGTGGGAAAATGAATGTTGTACCAGACGCTTTAACTAAAACCAATGAGGCAGAAGTAGCTGTAGTAGAGGCGATACATGGACTATTAGCAGACCTTCAAGCACCAGAGTTCAAGTCGGCCAAGTATCTAGAACTGGTAGAAAAAATCAAGACTACACAGGATCAGTTGCCGGACCTAAAAGTTGTAGATGGACTCGTTTATCGGAGATCCGATCATGCAACATGAGATCAGCTGCATGATATTTTCAGCTGGAAGTTATTCCAGATTCCAGTTGCCGAGTGGAAAAAGAATCATGATGACCCTTTGCTTCTCATGGTGGCATTCGTAAGACTTTGGAAACGGTTCGTCGATGTTATTATTGGCCGGGGTTGGTTAACTACGTAAAGTCGTATACACAACCTTCTGAGACTTGCAAGTCCACCAAAGCGCCAAATAGAACACAACGACCACCAATGGGCGTGGCGCCTGTATCTGAACGATTTTTCCAGCGTCTTTACATAGACTTTCTCGGTCCATACCCTCGGTTTCGAAGCGGTAATATTGGAATATTCATAGTGCTGGACTATTACTCCAAGTTTTTATTTTTAAAGGCGGCTAAGAAGTTCACGGCAGAGGTGGTAACTAAATATCTGCAGCAAGATCTGTTTCAAACTTTCGGAGTACCAGAAACGATTCTGTCCGACAACGGATCGCAGTTCAGGGCTGAGATTTTTCAGAAACTGCTGAGGGAATATTCTATTTCCCACACTTTGACCGCTGCTTATTCGCCCCAGTCAAACGCATCGGAGAGGGTTAACCGATCGGTCATTGCGGCGATTAGGGCTTATGTCAGACCTGATCAGAAAAATTGACGCGAACAGCTCAGCAGTATTTGCTGCAATCTCCGTACAGCAGTCCATTCCGCGCTTGGTACTAGTCCGAATTGGGCTTTGGGCTTTGGAACGCCTGTATCAGCAGGAAAAGATATTTGGTAATGGTGCACCATCTAGGAGTCAATGTTAGAACTAGGAAGGGGCACAGAAAGAGTTGGAGGAGAGTAACAGGGTGAAATGTCAACCTCATTATGGAGCATAGTCTCTCCTCTCCTTGGTTAGCGCTAAGAGTCAAGCGTCCATAGCGTTCTTTCCATTTTCACATCTCCTAAGGATCGGTTGTGCGCGACTTAAGACTTATAATTCTTAGTTACACCACGCTTGGGTGAAATAAGTAAAGTTCAGATTCGTGACCAAGGGCAGAAATTCAAGGGAAAGAACAAAGATGCGAATTATCTTTCGCCAGCGCTAAGTCCGTAGAGGTAATGAAGTGCAGAGGCTCTAGGGAGAAACTCTGGCCAAAATATCATTTTTTTGCTAGGATTGGCGCTTATACCTGAATTACCATCATCAATTTTTGACCCGAGCTAACATGACCCCTTGAGACCTCTGGACGAATGGGGCTATTTTTAAAATTAGAGATTCTTTTTACAGGATCCTAATAGCCATAGGTTGGAAGGTCAAATCAAACCTCGAAAAATCGGAGGTCTTGGACGTTCGGAGGCATGATCCAAAGCAAAGGAAGTTTCTTTCTATCCCTTTCAAGTCCCTCTCCAGTTCTATATGGCTAGGATGAGTGGTGATCCTCACACCGAATTCAGCTTGTTTTTTGCACGCAAGTTTTTTAGGAAGATAATAGGTATAAGCACCTTGGGAAGAACACCACCCTAATTGCTGGTGAGCAAGGGTCGGAAATTTATGTTTTATTTGTTGCGTGCGTTGCGTCTCCAGAAAATTGAAACCTTCAAACCTCGTTTGAAGTTCGATCAGTCGAATAGGAATCGGTAAGGCTAAGATACTGCAAAGTATGGTCGTCCGAACACGGTTTGATCTAAACTTGAGCGGGGAAGAAAAATACTATTACCCTCTTTCCACACCGAATCCATAGGTTTTTTTTATTTAACGCATAGGAACTGCAGGAAATAATGTTTTTTTGGATGATGCTAAAACGCAGACTATTGATTAAGTTTAAATAAAATAAACTAACATTATTATTCTTAAAAATATATTGCTTTGGAATTACATTACATTTTTATACCCGTTACTCGTAGAGTAAAAGGGTATACTAGATTCGTCGGAAAGTATGTAACAGGCAGAAGGAAGCGTTTCCGACCCCATAAAGTATATATATTCTTGATCAGGATCACTAGCCGAGTCGATCTAGCCATGTCCGTCTGTCCGTCTGTCCGTCTGTCCGTCTGTCCGTCTGTCTGTCCGTCCGGATGAACGCTGAGATCTCGGAAACTATGGGAGCTAGGCTATTGAGATTTGGCGTGCAGATTCCTGAGCTTCTTACGCAGCGCAAGTTTGTTTCAGCACAGTGCCACGCCCACTCTAACGCCCACAAACCGCCCAAAACTGTGACTCCTACAGTTTTGATACTAGAATAAAAATTTTAGCTGAAATGTATTGTTCTCATCAATACCTATCGATTGATCCAAAAAAAAGTTTGCCACGCCCACTTTAACGCCTACAAACCGCGAAAACCTGTGACGCCCACAATTTTCATGCTAGATAAAAAATTTTAACTGAAATGTATTGGTCTCGTCAATACCTATCGATTGATCTAAAAAGAAATTTGCCACGCCCACTCTAACTCCCACAAACCGCGAAAACCTGTGACGCCCAAAATTGTTATGCTAGATAAAAAATTTTAACTGAAATGTATTGGTCTCGACAATACCTATCGATTGGTCCAAAAAAAAAATTTGCCACGCCCACTCTAACGCCCATAACGCTTAAATCTGTATACCGCCGGTAGGTGGCGCATTTTAATCTCGCTTTGCTGCTTGCATATCTCCATTTAGCTGAGTAACGGGTATCTGATAGTCGAGGTACTCGACTATAGCGTTCTTCCTTGTTTCTCCTGTATTCACCGAAAGTTCTCTCTTCAGGGATTTAGAAACTATAACGCCAACCTATTCTCCGTCACCAGATCGACTCCCTGGGTGTGTGATTAAGTTTTGTGCCCGAAGTATTTGTAAACCCATTCTTAAACTTTTTCATTTGTCTATCTCATCATCTGTTTTTCCTAGAATCTGGAAAGATTCTTTTATTATTCCACTCCACAAAAAGGGTGCGAAGGTTAATGTTCAGAACTATAGCGGAATCTCCAAATTGTCTGCAATTCCTAAAACATTTGAACGCATTATTACCTCTCATTTGAAACATTTGTGCTCCTCTTTGATATCTCCGTGTCAACATGGTTGTTTTAAGCGAAGATCGACCACCACTAACCTTGTTGAATTGACACCTTTTGTAATAGATGGACTTAACAAAAAATTGCAGACAGACGTTATATTTACAGATTTTAGTAAAGCCTTTGACTCCGTAAACCACTCCCTTCTTTTATTCAAATTAGATCAGCTAGGGTTTCCAAATAATCTGTTAACTTTGATTTCAAGTTATTTGAATGGTAGATCTCAGGGGGTTTTATTCAAAAACGCTGTTTCCAAGATGATCAACGTGACATCTGGAGTGCCTCAGGGCAGTCCTTTAGGCCCTTTGCTGTTTACTCTGTTTATAATTGATCTTCTCTCTTTCGTAACTCACTCTCGTGTACTAATGTATGCTGATGATGTTATTCTTTGTTCATCATATAATAATATTGAGTCTGGTTTCTGCTTGCAGTCAGACATTAATAGATTCCAGGAATGGTGTCAGTACAACCTTTTGAATTTAAACTATCTAAAATGCAACGGTTTGACTTTTTATAGGGGTACGCCAACGTTCATGAGTTACTCTCTTCAGAACATGTCCCTGGACCGAATATACTTAGTAAACGATTTGGGTGTTCTCCTAGATCCTAAATTTAAATTTGACTCCCACATAACCTCTACTGTTAATAAAGCTATTAGTGTTCTTGGGTTTATAAAGCGTTGGTCAAAGGAATTTAAAGATCCATACACTACCAATTTATTATTTAGCTCGCTTGTCCGTCCTAGTTATACCCGTTACTCGGAGAGTAAAAGGGTATACTAGATTCGTCGGAAAGTATGTAACAGGCAGAAGGAAGCGTTTCCGACCCCATAAAGTATATATATTCTTGATCAGGATCACTAGCCGAGTCGATCTAGCCATGTCCGTCTGTCCGTATGAACGCTGAGATCTCGGAAACTATGAGAGTTACAATACTGTGATTAGGCACGCAGATTCCTGAGATTCCTGCGCAGCGAAAGTTTGTTTCAGTAGAGTGCCACGCCCACTCTAACGCCCACAAACCGCCCAAAACTGTGGCTCCTACAGTTTTGATGCCAGATAGAAAATTTTAACTGAAATGTATTGTCCTCATCAATACCTATCGATTGACCCAAAAAAAAGTTTGCCACGCCCACTTTAACGCCCACAAACCGCGAAAACCTGTGACGCCCACAATTTTTATGCTAGATAAAAAATTTTAACTCAAATGTATTGTTCTCGTCAATACCTATCGATTGGTCCAAAAAAATTGGTCCACGCCCACTCTAACGCCCATAACACTTAAATCTGTATACCGCCGGTAGGTGGCGCATTTTAATCTCGCTTTGCTACTTGCATATCTCTATTTAGCTAAGTAACGGGTATCTGATAGTCGAGGTACTCGACTATAGCGTTCTGCCTTGTTTTATGTTGAAATCTTTGCTGACTACAAAAATAAAAGGAAAATTAAAATGTTTTCATTGCAGTGCACGCAGCTTGGATGATGGGCAAGAGTGGCTAGCCGCAATTGCCTAGCCGCAGTTGTTGTTGTTGTGTTTGCACAAGCATCAGCTGTCAGGTGCCACTCACGTGCATTCTTATCTCTGCTCTCTCTTCTATTCTCTTTTATTCTTTGCATTTAGGTTTTGTCTCGGGTGGATTAGTTATGCTTAGGGTCAATTATTTTATGATATATTTGTCGTTTCCGATCTTTTTGTTTTGCTGGATACTCTCCGTACTGAAATATTTATTACCTTTATATTTTGGACCTAAATTTAAGATCAGTCGAACAAATCAGTTTGTTCGGTTTGGTGGTTCGATCAAGTGGAACATCTGGTCCAACAGTGAGTTTATTGACCTTTTCGTTCAATTGAGTTGCATAAAATATCTGATTGGAACTTTATTAATATATCTAAGATTTCATAGTAAGATTAGTTTTGTTTGATTGTTAGATATAATTGTTAGCATTTTAGTTAAAGTGTATTTATGTTATGTCGTGTTAGATTTGAATTTTGTTTTGTTTAATTTCGTTTCGCATTTACAATAAATCTTTTGAGAAAGCGCCATGGCAGGTGCAGACGGAAACGCATCACAAAAGTGCCCTTTCTGTGAATCCACCTTAGACGCAGGAAAAATTTTCAAAACTAGATGTGGGCATGTATTCCATCAGGCATGTATTGCAGGTTATTCTAAGTGTGCTTTGAAAGACCTGGAACCCCATCTCAAAATACTACGTCACTGAAAGGCCAGGTTATAGATGCTACCCCCAGTGGCTCGTCAGGGGCAGCAGCTTTGGGAATGGCTCAGAAAGAATTGACCCAGAGTACAATATTAGACGTGGTAAAGTCCATACAGAATAATTTGTTGACAAAATTATCAGAAAGAATGACTAGGTTGATTGAAGCCAATTTGTCTGCACCCTTTCCAGCTGTAAAAGTTGCTAATCCGGAATTAGTGCTTGGAGGAGATTCTCTAGGTCGAATTCCAATGTTCAACATGGTTCCGGTCGCGAAACACCCAGGAGTAGTCAATCAGACCTAAGCCAGAGGCCCGACAAAGTATGCCATATCTTAAATAGTTGGAAATTGCGGTTTAGTGGAAATCCGGAAGGTCTCAGTGTCGACAATTTCATTTACCGAGCGGAGCTCTCATGAAACAAACGCTGGAAGGAAAATTTTCGATCTTGAGCAGCCTTCTGTTTAAAAGAAAAGCGAAAGAGTTCTACTGGAGGTACCACAAGAATACCCAGGAATTGCGATGGGATTATCTTTGGCAATTCAGAGAAGCTCGGACGGACTTAGATATTCGAGAAGCTATTCGGGATTGGAAGCAGCAGAGAAGGGTTTGATACATTCTATGATGCAATAGAGGAATTAATGGGCAACCTGTATATGCCCTTAACCGAAACGGGAGTGGAAGAAATTTTAAAAAGGATTTTAAGGCCGGAGATAAGACACGAAATTCTGAACATCCCAGTTCGAACGGTAGAATGATTGACGGATATATGTCGACGCAGGGAAAGCTTTTTAGAAGACGTCCGAAAATCCCAGGGATACCAAAAGGAAGTGCCACTTTCAGTGGTCGACAGCAGTCAAGTGTTCAGAAGGACAAGTCGCCAAACGGGAAGCTGAACTAGTACGTCCCATTCAAACATTCGAAGAACAAGCTAGATCATCTCCATCTGATCCGATCAAGGAATGTTGGCCAAATCTGGTTGCTCAACAAGTCGTAGATCTAAGGCCAAACTTGAAAGAAAGAGTGGCATCTAGAAACACTAATAGGATAAGGTCTTATTGGAAGAATGTGTACTATTAGATTCAAAACAATGATAATCGTCCATATGCCGATGTCATGCTACTAGATAGGGTAGTGGTTGGACTGTTAGATACGGGTGCTGCCATTAACGTGATTGGTGGGAAGTTGGCAGAACAACTGATATAGAGTACGGTTCCGTTTAAAAGAGTTGCAACAATTGCTGCCACGGCTGATGGCCGAAAGCAAGAAGTAGTTGGAAGACTTCAAACGCCCGTAAAGTAAAAGGAAGTGACCAAGGATCTCGAGTTCCATATTATACCATCATTGAATCAGGATCTATATTTAGGTATTAAGTTTCGGGCAGTCTTTAATTTGCTGCCATCTTCCATGCAAGTATCTGAAATGGTTTCGGATTCACATAACCTGACTGATGGTCAGCAATGTAGTCTCAGCAAAGTTATTGGGACACCCTTCGCTTGCCTCTTCGGGGTTGGGAAAACCACTTTTATTTCTCACTAAATCGACGTTGGCGATGCTAAGCCGATCAAGCAACGTCATTTTCCGGTGTCACCTCCGGTCAAAAAACTTATTTATAAAGAAATCGACCGAATGTTGGAAATGGGGGTGGTTGAGGAGTCTCAGAGTGCGTGGTCTTCGCCGGTTGTCCCGGTACAAACGACCGAAAAAGTACGTCTATGTTTGGACAGCCGTAAAGTCAACGCGGCTACTTGAAAGGATGCTTATCCTTTGCCCCAAACCGATGGGATTTTATCCCGCCTTCCAAAGGCAATGTATATTTCCAGTCTCGATCTGAAAGATGCCTATTGGCAGATCCCTTTGGAGCCAAGTTTTCGGGATAAAACGGCATTTACGATTCCGGGAAAGCCGTTGTTCCAATATAGGGTGATGCCATTCGCATTGACCAACGCGTCACAAACAATGACTCGGTTAATGGATAAAGTCAGCCCGCCTGATCTCAGGAATGAAGTTTTTGTCTATCTAGACGATCTTTTCGTCGTCTCAGATACATTTAAAACCCACATGAAAGTTCTGAGTGCGGTGGTTAAACAAATAAAAATAGCTGGACTCACACTAAATGTAGAGAAAACCACATTCTGCATGCGATCGGTAAAATATCTTGGGCATATTGTTGGTGAGGGGGTTATTCGTACTGATCCAGAGAAAATCTCGGCCATGGCAGACTTTCCACTTCCTAAGAATTTAAGATCTCTTCGCAGTTTTCTCGGTATGGTGGGGTGGTATCGCAAGTTCATTAGTAATTTTGTGTCAATATCTTCACCACTTACAGATTTTTTGAAGCCAAGAAAAAAATTCAAAATGACTACTGAGGGCGAGAAAGCATTTGTCCTGCTAAAAGATATGCTATGTTCCGCTCCAGTGTTACGCAGCGCGGATTTTACTAAACCTTTTTACGTGCAATGCGATGCAAGTAAATCTGGAGTTGGTGGTGTATTGGTGCAAAAAATTTAAACAAAGCCCAAAGAAATTATTCGGTTACTGAACAGGAGTGTCTCGCGGCCATTGTTTGCATTAACCGTTTTCGGTCTTACGTAGAAGGGCATGAATTTACGGTGATTACTGACCACGCATCACTCAAATGGCTCAGGAGTCAGACGGACCTCCACTCTCGCTTCTCTCGATGGGCCTTAAAATTGCAAGGGTTCAATTTCAAAATTGAACTTCGAGGTGGGAAAATGAATTTTGTACCAGACGCTTTGTCTAGAGCCAATGAGGCAAAAGTAGCTGTAGTAGAGGCGATACATGGACTATTAGCAGACCTTCAAGCACCAGAGTTCAAGTCGGCCAAGTATCTAGAACTGGTAGAAAAAATCAAGACTACACAGGATCAGTTGCTGGACCTAAAAGTTGTAGATGGACTCGTTTATCGGAGATCCGCTCATGCAACAGGAGATCAGCTGCATGATATTTTCAGTTGGAAGTTATGGATTTCAGATTCCAGTTGCCGAGCTTCTGAAAAAGAATCATGATGACCCTCTTGCTTCTCATGGTGGCATTCATAAGACTTTGGAAAGGGTTCTCCGGTATTATTATTGGCCGGGTTTGGTTAACGACGTAAAGTCGTATACGCAATCTTGTGAGACTTGCAAGTCCACCAAAGCGCCAAATAGAACACAACGACCACCAATGGGCGTGGCGCCTGTATCTGAGCGGTTTTTCCAGCTTTATATAGACTTTCTCGGTCCATATCCTCGGTCTTGAAGCGGTAATATTGGAATATTCATAGTGCTGGACCATTACTCCAAGTTTGTATTTTTAAAGGCGGTTAAGAAGTTCACAGCAGAGGTGGTAATTAAATATCTGCAGCAAGATCTGTTTCATACTTTCGGCGTACCAGAAACGATTGCGTCCGATAACGGATCGCAGTTCAGGGCTGAGATTTTTCAGAAATTGCTGAGGGAATATTCTATTTCCCACACTTTGACCGCTGCTTATTCGCACCAGTCAAACGCATCGGAGAGGGTTAACCTATCGGTCATTGCGGCGATTAGGGCTTATGTCAGCCGTGATCAGAAAAATTGGGACGAACAGCTTAGAAGTATTTGCTGCGCTCACCGTACAGCAGTCCATTCCGCGCTAGCTACTAGTCCGTATTAGATGGCATTTGGCCAAATCTTCGTCTCCTCAGGATCTTCGTACAAACTGCTAAGAGCTTTAGGAATTCTAGAGGACAGGTCATTGGTGTTTTCAAAAGTGTTTTACAAGAATTTCAAATGAGTAAGAGGACCTGCAGGGCAATGTCCTGGAAAGGTTCCATGCGAAAGACATGAGACAGTATGCAAAGCAGCCACAAGCTCTTGGTGTGATCTGTCTTAGGGTGTCAAACGCCAAGCCGGATTCTTGGGGGGTTGTATCTGCAGGAAAAAGATATTTATGGCGAAGTATGTTTTCCATTAAAGTTTTATTCAGATTAAGAACTTCAAAGTTTATTAATATTATCAAGACACGTGTGTCGCTCGCTGATTCTTGCCGATAAATCTCCGAGTGTTGCCACACCATTCTTTCTAGTCATCTGGCAAGCTTCTGTTGGCGCTGCTGCCATATTAGGTTGCCACATATTTGTGGAAATTGACACACACGTTCACAATTAAGAATTTGCGCACTGAATGAACAGACGCCAATACGATTTGCGAAAAATAAAAGGCAGGCGGCTAAATTTCGACGAAGAAATCGATCGCTCCGATTTTCTATTCATCATGCCGGATTCAAATCCTGATTTAACTGCTCAAGTCCGAGATCTGCAGCAGCAACTCGAGGCACTTCGGACAAATGCACCTGGCAACCGGGATGAGACTACTCGCACACACACACGTGCGACTGTCCACTTGCCAAAATTCGCACATAGCAACCCTCAACTATGGTTTGCGCAAGTGGAGCGGTCATTTCGATTGCACCAGATTATCGACGACACCGACAAATTCGACCTTGTGACCCTTCACCTGGAGGAGGATGTAGTTTTGGCAGTGGAAGACTTATTCATTCGACCACCCAACGAAAACAAGTACGTAGCAATTAAAAATCGCTTACTACAAAAATTTGCGGAATCTCCAGAGTCGAAACTGCGCCGACTTCTGCAGGGTGGAGGTACATCTGGTCTAAAACCATCTGAGATCCTGGCCAACATGCGACGACTAGCTCCGGACCCGGGCAGCGAGAACATCATTCTTACTCTTTTCCTGGCAGAGATGCCGGCGTCAATTCGCCCCACTCTTACAGTCTGGGAAGAGACGGACTTGGATAAGCTCGCTAAGATCGCAGACAAGATGCTCGAAGCGGTAAACCACAACGCCACTTTTGCGATCAGCACGAATAACTCGACTACAGCGGCCCCACCTGTTTGCGCAACTTCCACCGAAGACCCCTGGAAAAAGATCAACGACAACTTGCGTTCGCTATCACAAAAGTTTGACGTATTGCAAAAGGATGTCAAACGTCTCCAATTCCAAGGACTCTCACGCAGTTCATCGCGTGGCCACGTACAAACTGGAAATTCGAATCAACAGGCATCTGTGCCTCAAGAGAAGCTTTGCTTATACCACGATCGACTTGGGGAAAACGCTCAAAAGTGCCGCCCTCCATGTTCCCGCTCCTCGTCGTTAAACTAAAGGAGCTGTCGCCCGACACGCTGGTCGGCGGCAGCACGAATATAACCAGCGAGCCTACAGTTCAGCCAGCTGTTCCACAGGAGCAGCGCCTACACGTCACCGATCGCACATCTCACATCCGCTTCCTCGTTGATTCTGGATCTGTGGTTTCCGTCATACCACGAACGCTGGTTAGACAAAAAACTACTCTGAGCGATTTGACACTGTACGCAGCGAACCAGACAGTCATTCATACTTATGGAAAATACGTCACTCAGCTGAACTTGGATCTTCGCCGAAACTTTACATGGCCGTTCATTATCGCTGACGTGCACACAGCTATTATTGGGGCCGACTTTTTAAGCAAATTCCAATTGCTCATTGATCTTAAAAACCAACGCTTGATCGACTCAGTTACTGGACTATCGACACCAGCATGTCTTGCACAAGCGAAACACATATCAGTTTCCACAGTGCAGTGTATGTCCAAATTTCAAAAACTCCTAAGTGAATTTGTCGACGTGACAAATCGATAAAAGCAGCTACGCAACACGACGTGCGTCACTACATTGAAACAAATGAAATACCTGTTGCTGATAGACCACGACGCCTCTCCGGTGAAAAACTTGTCACTGCCAAGAGAGAAATAAACTTCTTGATGGATCAAGGCATATGTCGCCCGTCAAAAAGTCCTTGGTCCTGCACGTTACATATGGTTACCAAAAAAGACGGTGGCTGGCGGGCATGTGGAGATTATCGAAAACTAAATTCAATTACCATACCAGATCGCTACCCAATCGCCCATATACACGACTTCACGGAGCAACTGTTAGAAGATATTTTCAACCCTCGATTTGGTTTATGCATACTACCAAATTCCCATGGCAGAAAACGATATCCAAAAAACAGCGGTGTGCACTCCTTTTGGACTCATTGAGTTTCAATACATGCCATTTGGGTTAAAAAACGCGACTCAAACATTTCAACGCTTTATGGACAACATCTTTCGCGGCATGGACTTCGTTTATTGCTACATTGACGACATACTTATAACGTCGCTTTCCATCGCTGAACACGAAGAACATCTTCGGGCTGTCTTGCAAGTACTTCAGAAACATGGCCTAAGCATCAATCTGACCAAATGCCAGTTTGCGCAATCTCAAGTAAACTTTCTCAGCTATACGATCAATGAATTTGGAATTAAACCACCCACCGAACGCATAGATGCCATTCTTAATTATGCACGTCCTGAAACCATAAGCCAACTTGGTCGTTTCTTGGGCGTTATAAATTACTATCGCAGATCTTTGGCTCGATCATCACACATACAAGCACCGCTTACTGAGTTGCTAAAGGATGTTAAAAAAAATGATCAACGTAAAATTGAATGGACATCAGAGCTCCATGCAGCCTTTGAAGCTTGCAAACAAAGCATAGCAAACGCAGCCCTCTTGTCTTTTCCCGCACCAAAATCTGAACTTCAGCTGGTTTGCGATGCTTCCGATTTCGCAATTGGAGCAGTTTTGGAGCAGCGTACACACGGAAATTGGCAACCTCTAGGATTTTTCTCAAAGAAGCTGAGCAACACGGAGAAAAATTACTCAACCTACGACCGAGAACTGCTCGCTATCTTCGAATCCATTAAATATTTCAAACATCTTGTTGACGGGCGCATTTTTGTCATCAGAACGGATCACAAGCCGCTCGTGTACGCATTTCAGCAGCGACCAGAGAAAGCATCACCGAGACAGCTACGACATTTGGCTTACATCTCTCAATTCTGCACGACTATTATGCATGTGAAAGGATCCGAGAATGCAGTCGCAGACGCTTTTTCAAGATTATGCTCTATAACAATGCCGACTGGCATAAAAATATCGCAAATTGAAGAGGAGCAAGCGTCAGATCCTGAACTGGTACACCTTTTAAAAGGAACCACATCTTTAAAACTTCAAAGGGTTCGATTTGATGACAACATCTCACTCTACTGCGATGTTTTTACAGGAAGCGTTCGTCCTTATGTACCCAAATCTTTGCGCAATGCTGTGTTTTCGTTCGTTCACGGTTTGTCTCATCCCAGTGGTCGGTCAACAGTTCGTCAAGTGCGCCAAAAGTTTGTATGGCCCTCGATGAATAAAAATGTCCTCGAATGGTGCAGAGTTTGTCTACCTTGTCAGCGCTCTAAGATCCACAAACTCAACCACCTCTTACCAGAAAAGATCGAAGTGCCAAAAGGTAGATTTGACCACGTTCACCTTGACATTGTAGTTATGCTATTACAACAAAACTATCGGTACTGTCTGACGATGATTGATAGATTTACGCGATGGCCAGAAGCTGTACCTCTCTCAAATATTACTGCTGAGACAATAGCTACGGCGTTCTGGACTCACTGGATATCTCGATTTGGTTCTCCAAAAACGATAACTACGGACCAAGGTGAAATAAGATTGTTTCAAGTTTGTATTTTATTTTCATTTAGTTTTATTTTAGGGTTTATTTGGAGCAGCAATGGTGCCGCTCCAACGATCGAAGAGTCTCTCATTTTTACAATATTCTTTAAGTCTAATTAAGGCTAAGTCTCGTAGCTGCGCTGCTCGCAGGCGGCGGCAGAGAGACGGCTATGTACCTATATACTTATGTATAAAGGAGTGTACTTATATATGTTGCTATGCGCTCTCGAGTGGAGTCGCGAGGGGTATGCATATGCTGTCCGTTCGTTGCAATTATGCCGACGCTAGCACTTTCTATGTGCGGGCTAAGCCATAGCGATCGGTTCATATTTCGGCCACTTAGGGGACTTTAAAATATGTAAACACTGCAACAAAGTGTTACAGTGCTTACCCTTTAAGTACTTTCGGTACAGTGGGTATTCAATGTATGTGCATACTACATCTCCCTCCTTTTGAAAAATAACGTAATATAATGAAGTTATTTTTATAGTAAAAATTTTTAATTAATACACTTTTTTTTTTTTGTATTATTATTTTTTGTATTTTGTTATTAGAATCAAAGAAAATTAAATTATTAAGAGAATATGTGTATTTATTTATCTATGTATGTGTGTTTTTGTATGGCCATACTAAGTGTGTAAGTATGAACTGTTTGTTTCTTTTGTTTACTATTTGTTATTACTATGTTATCTCTATCTCCTATTTCCGTTACTATATACGGACCTGTATATTTAGGATCTAACTTATGACCTGTCTCGTTTTTTAATAAAACTTGGTCACCTACTGATATATCTATATCATTTGCTTTATGATCGTATAGTAGTTTATTTCTATTCTTATTTGCTTCTAACATAACTCTAGCTCTTTTATAGGCTACTTCTAATCTATACTTACTCTCCTTAGCATAGTCATCTATATTATTGTATATAGTGCTTCTACACTATCTATGCTATTAAAATGTTTTGGTAAATTACTTGTTTTACTGAATACTAGCTCATATGGACAATAAGTATGTGCCATAGAGGGGGTCGTGTTGAAACAAAAGACAAAATATTGAAGCCATACGTCCCAATCAGTTTTATCAACCGATATGTAAGATCGAATGTACTCATTGAAAGTTCTATGACTTCTTTCTATTGTTCCAACTGTCTGGTGGTGGTGTGCTGTGGATGTAATATTTTCAATATTTAAATATTTGCACAAATCGTCTACAATTGAATTCTTATATTCTGTTCCCATGTCCGTAATGAACGTCTTCATTGGACCGTACTTCAGGATAAAAGATTCAAATATTGCTTTAGCGACAGTATTAGCATTTTTATTCGGAACAGGTATGGCAACTAAATACTTAGTTAAGTCACATATTAAAGTGACTGCATACTCATTGCCATTTTCTGATTTTGGTAGTGGACCAATAGTGTCCACTATCACTCTGTCGAAAGCATTTATTGGTGTGTCAGTAATTGTTAAAGGGGTCTTCGTGTGTTTAGTTATTTTGGCTTTCTGGCATTTTTGACATTTTCTTACGTACTCAGTTATATCTTTAGACATATTTTTCCAGTAATAGTGTCTTTTTACTTTGGCCAAAGTTTTTGATATGCCAGTATGACCTTCTTGAATTGGATCGTCATGAAATGTAGACAAAATTGCTTCTTTTTCTTTTAAATTTGCTATTTGGGTCACCGGGTTGAGTAGCGCTACTCTTAATGTTTTCAAGATTTTATTGCCCATTAATTTGAAATTATCTATTGAAGTATGTTCAAAGATATTTTCCCACGGTGCCACTTTGAGTTGGCTGATTTTATGTATACCGGCTTGCATTTCAAGCCTTTGGAAAAATTGATCTAAGTCAATAACTCCATTAGTATATAAATCGCTGACATCATATCTTGCAGTAATTTTTTTGCCTTGTTTAAATAAACATAACGTATTTTTTATCTGCAAGGTCACTACTTTACGTACTTCATCATTGTTTATGACGTCGTATACGTTGGGCTTAGAAGCTTTATTTAAGGATTGCATAGGCAATTCTTGTTCTTGATTTTCCGCGCGGAATTTTTGTCTATTTTGATATCTAGTAGTGACTTTCAATATATTTCCAGTTATATTTTGTAGATCTTTGATGGTTATCCTTGATAACGCATCGGCTACATAATTATCCTTTCCCTTTAAATATTCGACTGTAAAGTCGTATTCTTCTAGTTCGAGCCTCATACGTGTCAGTTTAGAACTGGGATTGATCATTGAGAAAAGGTATGTTAAAGGTCTATGGTCTGTTTTTATTAAGAAATGTTTTCCATATATATATGGTCTAAAATGTAATATTGCCCAATGAATTGCAGCTAATTCCTGCTCAGTAGTACATTTGTTACTTTCACCTTTTGTAAATGCTCTTGATGCGTATGCAATGGGAAGTTGGAGACCATTGTGGTTTTGAGTTAAAACCGCTCCACATGCTTGCTTACTTACATCTGTTATTATACAGAATTCTTTAGTGAAATCTGGATATTGTAGCAATGTAGGTTCCATAAGTTTTGTTTTTAAATATTGAAATGCATTTTCACACTCATCCGTCCATTTAAAAGGAACATTCTTTTTACATAATCTTGTTATGTGCCGTGAATAGTCGGCGAAATTTTTTATAAAACGTCTATAATAGTTACAGAATGCAACGAAACGTCTAGCACTGTCCGCGTCGTGCGGAACTGGGTAGTTCATAATGACATCGTATTTCTTGTCATCTGGAAGTATTCCTTTATCAGTGCATTTATGACCTAGAGAAGTCACTTCATGCATAAAAAATGAACATTTTTCTGGATGTAACTTTAGGTTGTATTTCCTACATTTCTCAAAAACATCTGTTAAGTTCTTAAGCATATGTTTTTCGGAACAACCAATTACAATTAAGTCATCCATATAAAGGAATGCTTGAGAAGGTTCTAGACCAGAGAACGCAATAGTCATCATTCTCTGAAACGAATTAGGAGCTATTTTTAATCCGAAGGGTAATCGCGTGAAGCGATATGAGCCGTTGCTCGTTGAAAAAGACGTTATATCTCTTGAACCTTTTTCTAGTTCAATTTGATGGAATCCTGACATTAAGTCAAGACATGAAAAGTATTTAGCTCGACCTAGTTGATCTAAAATATCATCAATTCTAGGTAATGGGAATTTATCAGAAAGTAATTATACCCGTTACTCGTAGAGTAAAAGGGTATACTAGATTCGTCGGAAAGTATGTAACAGGCATAAGGAAGCGTTTCCGACCCCACAAAGTATATATATTCTTGATCAGGATCACTAGCCGAGTCGATCTAGCCATGTCCGTCTGTCCGTCTGTCCGTCTGTCTGTCCGTCCGGATGAACGCTGAGATCTCGGAAACTATGGGAGCTAGGCTATTGAGATTTGGCGTGCAGATTCCTGAGCTTCTTACGCAGCGCAAGTTTGTTTCGGCACAGTGCCACGCCCACTCTAACGCCCACAAACCGCCCAAAACTGTGGCTCCTACAGTTTTGATGCTAAAATAAAAATTTTAACTGAAATGTATTGTTCTCATCAATACATTTTCTCATCGATTGACCCAAAAAAAAGTTTGCCACGCCCACTTTAACGCCCACAAGCCGCGAAAACCTGTGACGCCCACAATTTTCATGCTAGATAAAAAATTTTAACTGAAATGTATTGGTCTCGTCGATACCTATCGATTGATCCAAAAAAAATTTGCCACGCCCACTCTAACGCCCATATCGCTTAAATCTGTATACCGCCGGTAGGTGGCGCATTTTAATCTCGCTTTGCTGCTTGCATATCTCCATATAGCTGAGTAACGGGTATCTGATAGTCGAGGTACTCGACTATAGCGTTCTTCCTTGTTTTTTATTAATTTGGCGGTAGTCAATTACTAATCGCCATTTCTTTACATTTGACCCGGGGGATGATTTCTTAGGAACAAGTAACAATGGGCTATTATATTCGGATACTGACGGTTCGACAATACCGTCAGAGATTAATTTTCCTACTTGCTTTTGTATTTCGTTCACCTGACTATGTGGGCTTCGATAGTTCTTTATATAGACTGGTTCATCATCTTTTAATCTCAGTCTTTGTTTATAAAAATTATTTGTGGTTATTGATTCGGTTTCCAATCCGAATATATCGCTATACTGGGTGCATAAGCTAGAAAGCTGTGACTTGAACTGTGTAGGGAAGTTTTTTGAAAGTTGTGATAGTACGGATTTTTTTCTATTGTCTGGATTTGTGTTGACTACATCGTAGTTCGAAAGTGGTTCATATGTTAGGTTATCTGTACTGACTACTTGGTCGGTATTTGTTGTGTTTATTAGCATTATGAAGGCATTATTGGATGTTGCTATGGTATTTGCAACGTAAATACCATGCTGAATTTCCTGATTTGGAATTAATACACTGTCTTCTTTTGAATTAAGTTCAATTTTCCGAATAACTTGGGATCTTGCTGGCAGACGTATTGAATTATTGCCAGCACTATGAGCTATTGGTACATTAATTGGAAATTTTAAATTATTGGGTCTAATTATAAGCCAATCTTCAGATGGCTTGAAGTCTAATTGACAGTTGTATTTTTTAATAAAGTCGATGCCTAATATTCCATCGCATGGAATAGGGAAATGTGAATTTACGATATGAAAATCGTGTGGGATTATGTATTTAGTTGTCTGTATCTCTATAGAAACTAAACCTTGGGATTTGGTTATTTCGTTACTTATGCCTTTTATGTCTATGATGTAATCATCTTGGATGTTTTGGAAGTTATCCGAAGTTTCTTTTAAAATGGAAATGTCTGCACCTGTGTCTATTAAAAAGATAAGTTCTTTTCCAGTAGCTACATTGAAAAATGAAACGAATATATTTTGGCTGAGATTAATAGTGTGAACTCTGACTTCTTTTATTGTTGAGTATTTAAAGGGCTTCGGGTGTTTTCCGATGTGGTTTGGTTAGTATTTTGGGTAATTCTGACATTGCTTTGGTTATTGCCATTGTACCACCTCTAGAGTTTCCTCTATATTGGCCTCGTCCTCTATTGTTATTTTGGTAATTGGTGTTATAGTTATTGTGATTACCACGAAAATTACCTCTATAATTTCCACGGCCGCGATTTGAGCCGCGCTGTGGATAGTTCTTGAAATATAAGACGGTGTTTGACTGTCCAGTTGCTTCAGTGACACTATTGACAAATTTGGAAACGGCATCATTCATAGTACTAAAGGTGCCAGCTTGCATGATAAGTTTTACCTTATCGATTGTGCAATTTTTAGTCATTGCCTTGACTGCATGCTGCGTGGAATAACTTCTGGCTAGCTCTAAAGATAAACCATCTGTTATAAATGCACCTTCTAAGGCTTTCGTCATCTGCTCAATTTCTTGTGTGTATTGGTTAGCAGTTTTATTGCGCTGCTGTAGGTTCATCAGCTTCGCTGATAATACTTCAACAGTTTCGCCTTTGACGTTGCCTCTTAGTCTGGAAATCACTTCAGTAATTGTTGCTTCATTACCGATTAGATTTCTGGCGACACCTTTTAGCTTTGTTTTAATTATGGAAACAGCTAATTCTTCGTGCTCGCCTTTTATTGATTCTATTATTTGTAAAGCATCAATGAAACTTGTTAAATTTTCAGCCTTACCATCAAAAACTGGTATAAGCTTGGATGCTGTATTAATAAAGTCAATATTTGATTGTGCCATTGTGATAGAGTTACTTATTTTGTTTTCTATTACACTTGAAGTATCTGAATCTGTTGAATTGTCCAGATCAGTGTATACCGCCGGAATAGTAAGATTATTTAAATCTTCATCTTCTATTTTGAGGTTTACTTCGGGAAGCTCTTCTGACTCCGATTCGTTCGCTTCTGTTGATTCCGGGTCAGGTGCAGTGTCAACTTCTATTGGAGTGTTAAGAACGGTTGCTACCGATAATTCTAAACTGAACTTTTGTTTAACAAATATTAAATTAGTTCGTAGTCGTATCAAAAGTTTCGATACCTGTGACCAATGATTTTGAGTTAATCTTTCCCTGTGTTCATGTATTAGCATTCGCGCTTCATTAAAGCACTCTACTAATATTTCAACATGCTTCCTAACCGTGTTCTTTTGGATAGGTCTATTCTGGGTTAGTGACTTGTGTGATCTGTCAAATTTAGTTTTAATGTTTGCTAATTCCTCGTACAATTTGTTCCATTCCATGCCTTTAGTTTAGCCATACTTTGTAAGAAGAATATATTAAAATATTTTTATATTTTTTTTTTTATTTCATTTTCTTAGATTTTAGGTGTTAACATTTATGTGTAATCACTGCTGTTTGTGCTGTTTTTGTTTTTATTTATTTGTTTTGCTGCTTATATTTTATCCAGGTCATTTCCCTGGCTCATATACCTTTTTCTCAGACATTTATTATGCATATTGTAAATTTTGTAAAAGAAAGTGGTGCACATGATAACAACAATGATTATCAAGAGTATATGTACCCAATATAGATTGATGTTGCTAGATTCTACCTTATTGATGACATTGGCAGTGGAATCCATTGTTTTTATGTCCAAAGTCATTTTGGTGGGTTTTGCATATACTTGTATTTTATGTGTATAAAGTGTTTTATTAAAATTATTATGATCTTCTCTTGAAAATGTACTTATCGCATTACTGCGCATTTAAATTAACAAACTTCCTACCTAGTTTTTTGCATAGCTTTACGGGCTACACGTCTAATCGGGCAGAAAAAGTTCCGCTCAATTTTACAAAATATTATATTATATAAAAAAAATATGCATCGTAGTGCAATCAAAAAAATTATGCAACGCAGTGCATGGGTAAAAAAAAAATTTGTTTTCAGCTTAGTTGGATTCTTTTTCTTCCTTCTACGTCAGCTGGTCGTCGCCAGTTTGGCTACGCTGACGTTCCTTCGAAGGCGCAGGTGGCGGTCGTGCCTCCCACGCTTGATAACTGCTGCAGCTGTCCTGGGCCTATTGGCTCAGGCGGTACCGGCGCTGGTCTTCGCACTGGTCTTCGGCTTCATGCATGCGTAATTGCATGCCGCAGAGTTGAGAGGTCCGGGGCAGTCGGTCGGGCAGACTTGTGGTTGTTTCGGCAGTGGCTTGGGAATATTTGGTTTCGTTATTAGTTTTTTATTTATAACTTGTATTTGATTTTCTGAGTGAGTTGTGACTTGTGGTACTCTATTTTGGAGGGTTTCCTTTAAAAATTCAAGCTCGTTGTAAAGTTTTTGCGCTGTACTCCATGCGGGCGGTGTTGGTTGAGCAAATAGCAGCCATTTTAGGCGGGCTATTCTTTTGTTAATTTTATTCTTCTGACCTCCACGTACCATAACGCACACTCTACTCACTCAGACGGGTTATTTTTTAGTAAATCCTCCATGTATTATCTTCCTGATCCGCTGCTCCTTGTGACTCTAGTCACGGTCGCCATGAAATAAGATTGTTTCAAGTTTGTATTTTATTTTCAATTAGTTTTATTTTAGGGTTTATTTGGAGCAGCAATGGTGCCGCTCCAACGATCGAAGAGTCTCTCATTTTTACAATATTCTTTAAGTCTAATTAAGGCTAAGTCTCGTAGCTGCGCTGCTCGCAGGCGGCGGCAGAGAGACGGCTATGTACCTATATACTTATGTATAAAGGAGTGTACTTATATATGTTGCTATGCGCTCTCGAGTGGAGTCGCGAGGGGTATGCATATGCTGTCCGTTCGTTGCAATTATGCCGACGCTAGCACTTTCTGTGTGCGGGCTAAGCCATAGCGATCGGTTCATATTTCGGCCACTTAGGGGACTTTAAAATATGTAAACACTGCAACAAAGTGTTACAGTGCTTACCCTTTAAGTACTTTAGGTACAGTGGGTATTCAATGTATGTGCATACTACAAAGGAACACAATTTGAGTCAGCAATTTTCAAACATCTTGCTAATCTGGTTGGAAGTAAACACATACACACGACGGCCTACCATCCTCAGTCAAACGGACTCATAGAGAGGTGGCACAGATCCTTTAAGTCATCTTTGATGTGCAACAGAGGTACTCCGTGGCCGGAGTTACTGCCAACAGTTTTGCTTGGACTTCGTACCTGTTACAAGGAGGACATCAAATCTTCAGCCTCAGAAATGGTATACAGAACACCTATTCGACTGCCAAATGAGTTTTTTACCGACTTGGACGACACGGTTGACCCCACCTCTTTTTTGAGTATCTTTCGAGAGCACATGCAAAAAGTGCGACCGACATCAACAGCACATCATATCAAGCAGAAGATGTTCGTATTGAAAGGGATCGATAAATGTACGCATGTATTTCTCCGCACTGACGCCGCAAAACAACCTCTGGAAGCCCCTTACACTGGTCCTCATGAGATTGTCAGACGCGAAAACGATCGTGTTTTCACTATCAGACTCAATGGCCATGAGACTGCAGTATCAGTTGATCGCCTCAAACCAGCATTTTTAGTAAAGGACGACTGCCAGTTGGATTCAGAAGAAGTTACCCCTAGACTGACCAGGACTTATGAGAGAAAACATGGAGTTAAATTTTCAAACCAGGACTCGTGACGCGTTCACTGGAGGGGGAGTACTGTGGCAACCTAATATGGCAGTAGCGCCAACAGAAGCTTGCCAGATGACTAGAAAGAATGGTGTGGCAACTCTCGGAGATTTATCGGCAAGAATCAGCGAGCGACACACGTGTCTTGATAATATTAATAAACTTTGTAGTTCTTAATCTGAATAAAACTTTAATGGCAAACATACTTCGCCATATATTTGGTAAAGGTGCACCATCTAGGAGTCAATGTTAGAACTAGGAAGGGGCATAGAAAGAGTTGGAGGAGAGTAACAGGGTGAAATGTCAACCTCTTTATGGGGCATTGTCTCTCCTCTCCTTAGTTAGCGCTAAGAGTCAAGCGTCCATAGCGTTCTTTTCATTTTCACATCTCCTGAGGATCGATTGTGGGCGACTTAAGACTTATAATTCTTAGTTACACCACGCTTGGGTGAAATAAGTAAAGTTCAGATTCGTGACCAGGGGCAGAATTTCAAAGGAAAGAACAAAGAAGCGAATTATCTTTCGCCAGCGCTAAGTCCGTAGAGGTAATGAAGTGCAGAGGTTCTAGGGAGAAACTCTGGCCAAAATATCATTTTTTTGCTAGGCTTGGCGCTTATACCTGAATTACCATCATCAATTTTTGACCCGAGCTAACATGACCCTTTGAGACCTCTGAACGAATGGGGCTATTGTTAAAATTAGAGATTCTTTTTACAGGATGCTAATAGCCATAGGTTGGAAGGGCAAATCAAGCCTCGATAAATCTGAGGCCTTGGACGTTCGGAGGCATGATCCGAAGCAAAGGAAGTTTCTTTCTATCCCTTTCTAATCCCTTTCCAGTTCTTTATGGCTAGGATGAGTGGTGTCCTCACACCGAATTCAGCTTGTCTTTTGCACGCAAGTTTTTAAGGAAGATAATGGATATAGCCATCTTGGGGGGCGTGGCAAGAACACCACCATAATTGCTGGCGAGCGAGAGTCGGAAATTTTTTTTTTTACTAATTGAGTGCGGCACCCTTCCCAATCTATCACCTCGCCTAAAAATTGAAATGCTTGACATTTACGCTTTTCTAACCCCGACCATTACTGTTATAAAATGGCGCCCAACGTGAAGGAAGGACAAGTCGACAAACGGGGATATGAACTAGTACGTCCTATTCAAACATTCGAAGAACCAGCTAGATCATCTCCATCTGATCCGATCAAGGAATGTTGGCCAAATCAGGTGGCTCAACCAGTCGTAGATCTAAGGTCAAACTTTAAAGAAAAAGTGGCATCTAGAAACACTAATAGGATAAGGTCTTATTGGAATAATGTGAAAACTATAAGTACTATTAGATTCAAAAACAAAGAAGAACGCTATAGTCGAGTACCTCGACTAACAGATACCCGTTACTCAGCTAAAGGGACCAAAGGGAAATAGAGATATGCAAGCAGCAAAGCGAGATTAAAATGCGCCACCTACCGGCAGAAGACAGATTTAAGCGTTATGGGCGTTAAAGTGGGCGTGGCACTCTGCTGAAACTTGAGCTGCGTAAGAAGCTCAGGAATCTGCAAGCCAAATCTCAATAGCCTAGCTCTTATAGTTTTCGAGATCTCATCGTTCATCCGGACAGATGTACAGACGGGCATGGCTAGATCGACTCGGCTAGTGATCCTGATCAAGAATATATATACTTTATGTTACTTACTTTCCGAGGAATCTAGTATACCCTTTTACTATACGAGTAACGGGTATAACAATGATAATCGTCCGTATGCCGAAGTAATGCTCCTAGATAGGGTAGTGGTTGGACTGTTAGATACGGGTGCTGCCATTAACGTGATTGGTGGGAAGTTGGCAGAACAACTGATACGAAGTAAGGTTCCTTTTAAAAGAGTTGCAACAATTGCTGCCACGGCTGATGGCCGAAAGCAAGAAGTAGTTGGAAGACTTCAAACGCCCGTAAAGTAAAAGGAAGTGACCAAGGATCTCGAGTTCCATATTATACCATCATTGAATCAGGATCTATATTTAGGTATTAAGTTTCGGGCAGTCTTTAATTTGCTGCCATCTTCCATGCAAGATGGTTTCGAATTCACATAACCCGACTGATGGTCAGCAATGTAGTCTCAGCAAAGTTATTGGGACACTTCCTTCGTTTGCCTCTTCGGGGTTTGGAAAACCACTCTTATTTCTCACTAAATCGACGTTGGCGATGCTAAACTGATCAAGCAACGTCATTTTCAGGTGTCACCTGCTGTCGAAAAACTTATTTATAAAGAAATCGACCGAACGTTGGAACTGGGGGTGGTTGAGGAGTCTCAGAGTGGGTAGTCTTCGCCGGTTGTCCTGGTTTTTACCGAGACCGGAAAAGTACGTCTATGTTTGGACAGCCGTAAAGTCTACGCGGCTACTAAAAAGGATGCTTATCATTTGCCCCAAATCGATGGGATTTTATCCCGCCTTCCAAAGGCAATGTATATTTCCAGTCTCGATCTGAAAGATGCCTATTGGCAGATC